>NC_056741.1:1072067114-1072367114 GCF_019279795.1 Protopterus annectens
GTACATAATATGTATAGAATCTTTGTTCCATACTATATGCTTCGGCTATTTAATCTTTTGCTGCTTGTGTTACTGAGCTAAGTGTTTGCTATGAACAAAACTAATTCAATTTGATATAATTGCTATACATCACATTAAGATATTACAGTCTGAATGTAACTGTTGGTTTGAATCTGAATGTAAATATTGGTTTGAATCTGAATGTTAGATTGCTTACTGTACCTGCTACTTTGCCTGTGTTATGGCAGATAATAGTCTCTGGATCAGATCCTTTACCTGGTTAACAAAGTTAAACACATACATGGTAAAATATATTCTTTCACAACATTAATAGGCATGCAAATGGTTAAACAAGTTCCAGAAGCAGATAATTTATTTTTACTAAGTCATTTTTGCTTCCACATTTGATGAAGCATCAAGCCTCCCCCAATGTGTCTGTAAGCCTACTGGTTCCCCCCATTCTGGAGATAACTCAGAACAGAGACAACAGCTGACCACAAATGTTAAAGCTCTTCAAAACGTGGTATTTTTGGCAAAATGAGCTTGCCGTTCCTGTTAGGATCTGCGTTGCTGGGCAATGAGGGTGAGAGAATTTTGTTTGTGTCTTTCGGCTTTAGTATATAATATTCATAGTAAAGAAATTAGATGGCAATTGAGTGGACTTTGTCTATTACTGTACTTTAGAACTGAAGCTGTCATAGCCAGAGGCCATTTAAGTGGAAAGATGGATAAAGTTATTAGCTGTGTATATTTCCTAACCTTACAGCTGTAGGATAGAAATGGAGTCGAGATCCTACTGTCCATCGTGTAGCCCCCTGTCTGGAGGCTTGCTGATAAATGTTAGCCCCTTCCCCCATCCTAACAACCCCTTGGATAAAGTCTGTGCAGTCTTCCATTATGCATATTATTTACATCTCTTAAGAGAAGTTAATGTTTGGATTATTTGACTTCAAGCAATATGATGATTTGTGTTTTGTATCACATATCTGGTTGTTGTACACATCTCTACAGAGAAAGAGAAACAAAAAACTGTACCCCGACAATTCTAGTAGTTGTACAGCAGGAACGTAGTGTGTGTGTGTGTGTGTGTGTGTGTGTGTGTGTGTGTGCATTTGTTTGTGTTCTTGGTCATAAAATATATACCAGATAATACATGACGGAAAGTATTCAAAATAGTGTCCTAACTCCAGCATTTTTTTTCCTGGATGTTTATACACTTACATACAGAAGCACACCCATAACAGTGCACACTTTTATATTACATATTGACTAATTAAGAGTTCTTGTCTTCCTCACCCACCATTATATTTGTACTGCTCACCCAGTGCAATTCTTTATTTTCTTTTATCACCCAGGGCAGTTGTTGAACTTTACTGTATTCTGTGGAAGTTTTACTTTATCGTGCATTTTTGTTGTAATTCCTGGATGTTTGTGAATGTTGTCTGAATCCCATAGATGACAGTAAGACGCTCCTCATAAACCTGATGGGAGCATCCTTCTCAATGCCTGATGGTATGTCAAAGGGTTCTGATCTTTTCAGTTTCACTCATTGGATTGGTTGGGGGCCGCAAACACAAATGTTCTGTTTGTTGAATGTTTCCTTAGCACTTTGCTTGTGGTCCTCCAGAGGTTTCTCCTGGCCCTGCTCTACTGCCAGGTGGAACACTAAGCCTAGCTTCAGAGGTACTAACACACCTATCACCCAGTAGCCACTCCTAAGTGTGATCTCTTTTCCTGATCATATAAATTTACCTATCACTATGGACGGACAATTTCCCATAGTTTCTCCAGCCACCTTGGTCGACATGGGCATCCTGAGGCAGTGTAGCAACTGTCTTATTCACGAACAACTCTTTACTCCTAGTTCTCTCAAACACAATGTGTGAGAGTTGCAACTATGTTAAGAACCTTGACTCCATGCTCTCTCACACACCAGTCAGTACATGTGACAATGAGCGGGTTGCCAGCATGCACACCTCGTCTCCTACTCCACCCAAACCCACATCACACATGGAGGTCCTCGCCAAAAACATACCTAAACACTAGAGACCTCCCAAACTCAAAGACAAGCATTTTGCACATAATACTTCCTCTGCAGAACTCATTACACATAATAGCTCATGCACCAGTGTCTCACTGGTTAAACCTTTAAGCCAAAACACAAAAATCAAACAAATTTTAGGCAGTGTCTCAAGGACAAAATTCCCAATGTAAAACCTCCATCTGAAAACAACTTCATGGTTATGATGCTAAATGCTAGGAGTCTCAACATGAAACCAAACTCACTGGTAGCTGCCCTCACCTTGGAAGATGCAGTCATTTGTGCAGTCACGAAAACCTGGTTCAAGGCTGTGGAGAGCACCCCAGCCATATCGTGTTACACCTCCTTCCCCACATTCAGACCTCAAACTGAAGGCATGAAAACTAAATGAGGTGGTGTATCAATATTCATTAATGATAAATACACCTCCAGATTGGTTAAACAGTATGATTCCCTGGAGACACTTCAGGTGCAGTTAACTGTTGATAGGACATCTATTCAAGTCATTGCCAGCTACAGGGCCCCGTCCATGAATCAGGACACCCATTCTGCCTGTTTGGATCTACTTGAGTCTATCAAGATACATCCAAACACCATGGTTTTGGGCAACTTTAACTACCCATCCATTGGCTGGGTAAATTACTCGTGCTCGACCTCACTTGCCTAAAGGTTCCTCAACTTTGTTGACTCCAGTGCCCTGGACCAGCTGGTTGACACCCCCACAACGGGTGCCAACATCCTGGATCTGGTGCTTACCAATATGGCAGACTACTGTAGCACCCCCACTGTGAGGTCCTCCCTGGTGAGATCTGAAAAACATATTGGTTTCATTCGAAGTAACTATCACACCTGTCCTGCCCCCCCTCCCCCCCAGCAGCAACTAAACTACAAAACTTTCTCCAAAGCAGATTATAACCTTTTATGGGATGGTATAAATAGCTTCACTGCACCTTCTCCCTCAGATAGAACTGGCAGCTATGCCATGCTCTACACCAGTGCTTTATACGAACACCTGTATACCTGCATTGACTTGGCCGTACCTGATAGGAACAAAACAAGCTCCTCAAGGAAGAGCAATCATGCCTGTTGGACAACTGCCAATTAACAGGCTTTACAGTAAGGGGAAAAGAATTGCTGTGTAACAGTAAGAGGGAGCAAACCCTCCTAAACTGGAAACACTCCCTCCTCAGTTTAAACAAGCAAATAAGACTTCTTGTGAAGTCCTCCAAAGCAAATTATGAGTCCTAATTAGCTTTCTCAACAAAGGACAACCACAAGGCATTCTGTAGTTACATCTGTAACCTATAAGGAAAGGCCCAGATTTGTATTGAACTGGTAATTAATGATACCACATATACTGAGCTTGTAGACATAGCTAAACAAGTTCTGTGAAAACTTCATTTCCTGTCCCCGCCACATGTACCCCATGACACCCCTACCACCTGTCATCTACCTTGTATCTCTAAAGAGCAGGTTGTAAATGCCCTCTCTGCGGCCAAAAACACAGCATCTATGGGACCTGATAACATCCCAGGCTGTATCCTACATGGGTTACAACATGGATTAGCAACACCATTGGGTACTCTCTTCATTCATAGTCTAAGCACCGGCTTCATACCAGCTGAATGGAAAACAGCTACCATTATTCCCTTGCACAAAGGTGGTGCTTCCCAGATCCTGGGAACTATAGACCTATTAGCCTGACTAGCCTTATCTGCATGGCCATGGAACGAATCATCACGGACCTTATAAACAAAGATGTAGGTAATCTCCGAACACTTGACCCTACTCAGTTTGGATTTGTCAAAGGGAGATCATGCCTGTTAAACCTGGTGGACTTCGAGACAGTCACTAAGGCCCTGGATGAGGGGAAATCTATGCATGCAGCCTACCTGGACTTGGCCAAGGCATTTGACACTATCCCCACTCTGGCATCCTTGACAAACTCATCCAACTAGGCATGAACCCTTGTATTGTTAGACTGGTTGCTAACTGGCTTACTGATGGAACTCATATTGTCAAAATAGGGGAATCCACCTCCAACAGCAAACCTGTAACCAGTGGTATTCCACAAGGATCAGACTTGGGACCTTAACTGTTTGGAATCTATTTCTCTGAAATACAAGCAAAAACTAAAGGTCTTTGGCTGATAATGCAAATTGAGAATGATCATAAAATTTCCAAATGAAGTCTACATACTACAAGAGGGTCTTACACAAAAGAATGATTGGGGCCAAAGTCATGACCTTAAGCTCAATGCAAAAAAATGCATTATTCCTGTTGGTAAAAGTGATTTTCCCTGCTAACTACATATCAATAGCAGCACCCAAAGTACGCAGTGGTGAGAGACCTGGGCAGACAGGTTGACAGTAACCTTACCTTTGACTAGCATGTCTCCACAGTGATAAGAAGGTCATTCTATATTGCTCATCTCATAAGTAAGGGCATTGCCTCCAGAAAAAAAAAAGTTATAATCTCCCGGTACTCTTCCCTCAGCAGGCCATTAAATGAGTACAGTGCCCCTTTTGGTGTGTACCTTTTCAAGCACCTGCAACAGTTGGAGAAACCACAAAGGTTCCTCACAAGGAAAATTCAAGGTCTTCAGCATCTATCCTATGGAGATGTCTGAAATCACTGTCACTTTATTCTGTTTCATACAGACTACTCAGAGATGATCTCTACCTTGCATACAAGGCAATCTCTGATCCTATTTTACTGGAAATGCTGCATATCTGCAAGTCAAATGGTACATGAGTTGCTCACTCTAAAGGCCTTATCCTGGTATGTGACTTTAATAAAACCTACTGGAGGGACAGATTTGTTTGTGCTGTTCTCGTGGTTTGGAGGGGAGAGGGCCGTGTAATTTTGACAATTTGTCTTTTAACATTCGGAAGTTTACCTTAGAATAATTCCTAAAAGTACAAAGGTTAGCTGGGATCCAGGATTTTATTTTTATTTCTAAGGAGACAACTTTATAATCCAACCTGTTCAGTGAGAGCGTTATGTGGCGGAACAACATTCTTTGTGAAAACCAGGTTCAGGATGTTAGTGCCCCTAGTGAGCATGTGGACTATCTGGTCCAGGGCGTTTTGTTTGTAAAATACATCTCTGGTATAGAATGTTTGAAGTTGTGCATGATTCCCAGTTAACAGTGGGGTAGTTAAAGTTGCTCATTAATATGGTGTTGGGTTGAATGGGGAGTGTCTGTAGTACATTTAAGTAAGAACTATGGGTTTTGTGCGTCAGAGGAAGACCTACAGTTTTCAAGGGTATGGTATTGGGCTTTGTGGTAATTTGGATATGGAAGAGCTCTAGTCCATCATACTGTTTGACCAGTCTTGAGGTGAGAATGTATTTGACATAAATTAAGAGACCTCCACCTTTTGCTCATTCCTCTGCATAGTGTTTCCACCTATCCATTTTTTTCCAGACTGTCTGGAAATCAGATTGATTCTCCAGTAGTCTGGAAAACGCTGTACAAACTCTGGTATTCTGTTTCAAAAAAGGAAACAGACTATCAGAGTTTGTTAAATCTGCTGCTTTACTATGTTTTTTTACAGAAAAGCATAGTAAATCAGCTGAAAGCGGGCATCAGGAATGGAAAAAGAGGGTGCTCCTGGTCGCTGATGTCATAGTGACATCATAGAATGGGCAGAACTTGGATGGGAATGGGCAGGGTTATAGGTGATGCGAGGAGTGTGGCTTTTACTCCGGTTTTGGCCACAACAAAAGGTGGCAACCCTGCCTGTACAGTTAGTTGGGCTTAATGTGTGGAAGGCATTATATAGCCCTGCACAGCCGTGGTGCTCTCTGCACCTTTAAACCATGTCTCAGCAACTGCACAGAAATCTCTATCCTCCAAGGTGAGAAGAGCATGTAGGATGATGTTTCTTGTTTAGACTCCTAGCATTGAGCAGTAACATCTTCAGATTTTCTTCTGTTGAATTGTGTCAGAAGATTTATCGGGTTGGAATGGCTTTAAAAATGGCACTATGGGGATGGACGAGCTTTTGACAAACATTCAAAAGCCTGGGGGGGGGGGGGGTAGATGCAGACCATCCCTGGCAAAGCTGAGTGGTCTGCTGACTATATTCTGCCAGGCTTGTAAATATTGTACCCCTCTGAATGACACCAAAATTTAAGCCACTTATTAAAGTAAATAATTTTTTGTTCATATCGTGGCATCATTATTTGAGAAGTTGAAATGCTGTTCAATGCTAGGCTCATATCAGCATGTGAAACATAGAAATCAAAGTAATCTGTCTTGTCTTCATGTATTCCAGTGAGGTACGTCTCTGATTGTTCACACCCACATGGACTATGGCAAGGTTGTAATAGTACTTGGGGTTTGGCAACCTGAGTGTGAGTGTAATTTGGCGGATCCTAGCCCCTAAAAGTCAGTTGACTGTGACTCGCTCCGTATTCAGCCTGCTGAGTAAGATATCTGTGCATGTCATAATTAAGCCACCAGTGGCCAGCATATTGGGTTGTGTGGTAGTATGCCCAATGGGCTTAGAGGTTGAGACATCACAGGATGTGGTAGTATGTGTCATGGTAGATGTTTTTTTTGTGTGTGTGTGTGTGTTTGTTTGTGTATGTGTATTTATAGAATGCATTTGATGTTGCTGAGGATGTTTTATAGAGCAATGTCTGGGAGGCCTTTGTGGTTTAGTAATATTACATTTAAGAGCCTAAGTGAGTCTGTGTGTCTGGTGTATACTGTGTGTGTTGGATGTTGTGTGTGCGTTTCTGACAGCCTGTTTAGTAATACAAGTGCTTGTATGTGAGAACCTTGCCTCCAGTGACATTGACATAGTAAGTGAGAGATGTAGTTGTGCAGTTTTACAATTAAGTGGTTCTCAGTTAACATGAGACAATTGCTACATTGCAACAGCATGCCCATATCCACCAAGCTGGCTGCAGAGACAGCAGGAAAGTACATATCCATGATTGCAGGTCCATACTACGGTACAAATGGATGATACAAGTGGGATTTACAGCAGGCTAGCTTGTGTGTGTTATAAGAGTATAGACTACAGCCAAGACTGTCTAAGGCAAAACTCGCATGGCAGTGCTCCTCACTGAGCAAGCTAGTTGCTCGTTGTACAGCTAAGTGCTGAGGAAATTTAAGAGGCGTCTTTATAGGAAAAATATCAATTCTAAGAACCTACATCTGTACAAAGCACAAGTGACAACTTATACAGACACTGAAAGTGACTAAACCAAACTAGCCATCTGGCCAATCACAAAAGCACCCGATAGCTTTCCTAATTGAAATATAAGCTCGGGTGAGACCAGGCAACATCCTGCTGCCACAAGAGTGTGGACCTAACTTTTCTAAATGTAACATTACTTTGGTATGAGCTGAAGTGCTGAAAAATACAGTATTAGACTACAAAAAAATTAAAACAGCTGTCACTTTAACACTGGTTAACTGCAAGTGTAGAAACCAACAGCAGTAATGTTTAAAACAGCAGCATGTTAACTTCAGCTAACACAGAAAAAATACCAGTATATAATGCTGGAACACTTGATTTGAGTAGAAAAAGTGCAGTTCAACAAAAAAATAGTTCTTGTTTGCCAAGGATAATAGATTGCAATAGAACTCTCAATATTCAGTGGCATAGCAGCTAAGCATTTGGAAGCTCTATGTAACTGAGCCAGGTGTTGTACAAACATGACAACTTTATCCAGAGAACTAGTTTGGTTGTTTAGTCACTTCCAGTGCCTGTATAATCATAAAAGAACTATGTAAGCTTCCCGAAGTGAAATCCAAGCTCAGATGAGTGAAATGTACTCCCTACTGCCACTAGAGTGCAGACCTTACTTCTGTAATTCACAGATGTTAAAACATACAGTATTAGACACCGCTAAAAAAACAGCAGCAGTCACTTAACCGTTGGCTAATTACAAATGCAGAAACCAACATCAGTACAGTTCAGAACATATTCGCACCTAAATTTAAGTTAAAAAAACATAAAAAAATTCAGAAATACAAAACCTTTACATAAGGTTTAAGAGGAATTATCTGTATTTAAACAGTCTGTCCTCCAATGTAAAAAATTAAATTCCATTTGAATTTAATTTTATTAAGGTTTTCAATAATGGATTCAATGTTCTGTTGAATTATCAGTTAAAAGTTTTTCTCTAAAAAATAACCTGTACATATTACCATTCCAGTTATACTCTACTAACTGTCATCCTGTTTAGCATTTAGAGTATTATATTTTGCATTTTTACCAATAAGTCCTGATATAGTTCTAAGGTTTCTACTGATGTTTGATTTTATTTATCTGCTTGTGGTGGTTTAGATACCTTATTCTGGTATGTGTGGGACTACTCAGTTTATTCAGATACAAAGGATCCTGGACTGTTGTATCCCTAATGGCTCAGAAGGCAAGGCATGGAACTCCCCTGATCTCCCCTTTGGAGTCTCTAAGATGTTGAGTAAAGGGTACAGCACTTCCAGTCTTTTCTGGTAGCTTATATTTTTAAAACAATGATTTTAGTTAGGAGCTTGGAGTCTTTGTAGTTGTTTGGTATAGTTAGTGAGTTACATCTCAAAAGGGACATTGGATTTAATGACTGGCCTAATCATTGCCAAGTATAATGGGGTGATGACTTCTTTGTGAAGGGGATTTCTCCAAGACACAGTCAACTGCTCGAAGTAGAAGTTACATGATGATAAAAGGCGAGGGATTATCAACTCAAAGGTCTCTAACACCATTCTTATTTTGGAGTTTAGTATTGTCTGTCATATGCTGGGGGATGAATGGTTTACCAAATGTGACTAACACTTTAGTATTTAAGACTGTTGTTTGCCCACCAATTGTTAAAGTGGAAATTCTTGTTGTAGGGCTTGATGTCTGAGAGTGACAGAATAGTGACTCCCAGTTTGCAGTCATCAGCAAATGTAGCTAGCCAGTGGTCTTGGTTTGTGGTCTGGAGGTTGGTTGGAAAAGTAAATGTCAGAAAGAAGGGTTCCTAGCACTGAGCTCTTAAGAACATGACTGGTTACGTTTATGTTCTTTGAGGTGTAGGTTCTGCCCCGTAGCTAGTTTGTTTTCCATTTTACCTCTTAGGAATGTATTTGTAATAGATGTAACTTTCTAACAATGCTAGCATGGGGTATAATGTCAAAGGCATTACCCAGATTAAGGTTTGCCCTGACAACAACAGCTTGTGTTACTTTTTCAGTGAAATTAACTAGATTTATTAGCGATGATGTTTTCTTTGATATTATACTGGGTTTGTCTATTGAGAATAAATACAGCCTGATTGTCATTGATTAATGATGGCAATTGTGTCTGTAGTCTTTCTGTATATATTGAAACACAAAGGTTTTATATATCTGTATTTAGCAAAATATTTCGTATGTGTGATGAACATTCACTTGGATTCTCATCTTGTTTAATTTTTTTAAATTTTGGGGTTATAAGTGAATATGTCAAAGAAGTCAGAATTTGTTTGTTAAACAAGGTTAAAAAAGATTGAAACTATTGAGTTGCATTTGTGGTAACTAATGTATAATTTCCATAAATTAAACTTATAAGTACCAGGCGGTTAATTATTTCATTACTTCCAAATCTTTCATTGTTTTTTTTTTTCCATAATCTATTTCTGCTTTGTTCTGAAAGTGTATTTTTAATGTTTTAACTATGGAATATTTCTGTCATCCTTGTCATTAATGTTATTCATTTGACTTAGTTATTTGTAATGTATTTTGAATTTGTTTAGTATATCTTTTTATTTCTGACACATTTATGCTGTTCTTTGATCATTTAATATATTAGATTTGGTTTGATTTATTAAATTTTTTGGCTGTGCTTGCTAACATGTATAGTCTCCTAGGAGTTAGTGTATGAAGAAAGTTTAATGTTCTCTAAATTATTTTCTGTTTGGTGATTTTATATTAATTTTTATTTACAGTATTAAGCAGATCAGTAAATATCTGTTGTCCTTTATGAACTTTTAACTTGGCAGTATTATTTTTTTATGAAATGTATACATGTTCATTATCCCATTCTTTAATTTGGGTTACTTCCCAAGTTTGTAATGCGCTGAATTAAGTATGATTTCAGAGCTTCCCTATTAAGTATTTGCATTTACATTTTTTGTGTCATCACAAACAATATCAATTTTCTCATACTATTGTTTACATTAGTTTGGCTTAATTCTGTAGGCTGAAATTGTATTAGCTATTGCAGCTATTTTGGGGTTAGTGTTAATTTAATGTGGAGAGTATTGTGTTCTGATAAATTTAAATGAATTTACTTTGGTAACTAATTCAGTAGGTATAAACATTCAAGCTGTTGGGCTTGAGTACAACATACTTGAGTAATGGGTATATGTTAAAGAATTTTCACTCTTCATCCTACTTAAGTTATAAATGTTAATGCTTTGGCCAAACCTGAACTTCTAGGGGCTTTGAGAGCTTCTCAAGAACACTTATAATTCCCTCCTAATATTTGACTTGCTTTCATATTATTTAAATGATTCTCGAGATTTCAACATTTTACTCCTAAATTACTGTCAAAGTGTATAATGATGGTAGGATAGTAACAGTAGATTGTCACTGTTGTCACTGATACTTTTTTGGTTTGCTCTTTCACTCCAGAGTCCTAACCACAAGCTGACATTCTGTGTGAAAACCTATGACAGACTGTTCTACATCGTTGCCCCATCTGACGAGGCGATGAGGATATGGATGGATGTAATTGTTACAGCTGCAGAAAATAATAAGCATTGATAGTGTGACAGCATAGAAAAAGTCACCTGCATACACTGACTTCACCACATGGCTACCTCCTCAGGAATCGACCTACAGCCATTGGAACAGTGAATCTCTGAGTGACAGTGCAGAGTGGTACTTACCTAAGAATATGTCACATTTTGCTACAGTTTACTGGGAATAAGGTTAGGACAGCACTTTGAATCTTTCTGTATCTTTTTGCCTGAAGTCTCCAGGGATAAGACTTGATGATTATCGTTCACAATATGGTACTGAATTATTTTGTGCTGGAAGACTGAACAGCTTGAATGACAAAATATTGGATTGTGCCCTTTCTTTGCAGACTTTTAACACATCATCTCCTCCACTGGGAAGATATGAGATCAGTTTTTAACAGTGCAGCTACTAAGGTTTTTAGACAAGCTGTATACTGACTTGGCTGTACATTTTACTTAAACTGGACTGAGTGAGCAGTGCTGCTTTGCTCAAAGAGTGCTGCAATTGGTCACCTAAATTATTTGAAGAAGAATTAGCTCTTTTAATAAGTTCTAATTGCTGAGAGGAATTTACCACACTATTTGCCAGTCAACAAATAGCTAATAAACTGCATAAGACTCAAACAGGGAATGGAATTAATGTCTTCCAGAAAGGAAAAAAAAAAGAGCAGCATTGAAAATACTGGATTACCTTGTATTCTTGTATTCAAGCAAACTGCACATATTGGATTGTTTTAGCATTAATTATTTAAGTATAGTAGTTATGAGCAGGTCTCATGTCAAAATAGGCAGTTGTTTTGCCTCTAGAATATTTTATCATGTAAATAGATTAATTGTATATAAGAATATTAATGGGAAAAGACACTGTAAAAATGTGTGGGAGGAAAGACTAACATTATCAGCTGTGTGTAAATAAGAGATGTCACTTTTTAAATCTGCTTGTCCATGTTCATCATCCCTGTTTCTACCCACTCTCACAGCTGGAATCAATACTTCATGTGCACCATTGAAAAATTCCCATTCATGATGCCAAAAAGCATAGCCCTACCAAATGTATCTGCACCAGAAACGGCATTACTCTGATCCCACCATAGCTGCTGCCTTTTTCGCTTTGACAACATTATATTGATGGATGGCACAGGAGGTGGTGCTTAAGCCCCGTGACTTTTTCTATCAAATATATGAGCTCCATGCTTTCCTGTGTGTGCTGAGCTAAGCAGTTGTGTAAAAAACCTTTGTATAAGGACTGATCTATGGTCTGATGTAACCATTCCAAGTAGAAACATGAAATGCAAAATTTAAGGGACCCAGATGTGGAATACCATCATCTGACTGAAGACTTAAAATATTGAGTCATATAAGGTTGAAAACTTAAAATATTGAAAATGGAAGTTTGCCCTTTCCCCACTGTTATGCATTCCTGGTACTGGTATGTATACCTAGCAGGAGGTGTAGGGGGCTTGCCTACCTGAATTAACCAGGTGCTCAATATTTTATGTTTTCAACATGTTGTGATTTGATGTTTTGTGTGTTGCGTCAGAATATTATTACCTTAGATTCTTTGTCCAGTATGTCTGTTAACCTTCATTCCTTTCCAAACTGCATTGCCATCTTACATCTCCCAGTCTGTAAACTAACTTGTAGGCCAGTACGAGTGATATGCTTAGGCTGCCTGAGGTAAGCTCTTGAACATGAGACAGAGGCTGTGACATTTGCATCCCTCACTCGCCAGAACAGATTAATATGTGTCATACAAGCAAGGAAAGAGATTCCCAGTTCCCAATACATGACCTGTACTGAATTTTTTCATGGAGAAGTGAGCCTCTTTAATAGGTTAGTTGGTTACACACAAGGGCTGATACCATTCCCTTGGGCTTTCACAGTAGTTTTGGGTACTCAGCCTTCCGCTTCCCCATACGGAATTTTAAAACTTCTCTGTAGAGTGGAAATCTGCTGTGTGGGTGTGTTGGAGCATGTCAGTAGCTAGACATAGTGCAAACACTCGTTCCTTTCTCAGCCCATCATTCATTTACACTGAAGTGGTACACACCTTCAGATTGCATGCTTTGCCATTGAGATTACATGTTTCACCTGTAGACAAGAGATGCAAGAGTACTGCAGTTGCACTAACTAGGTAGGCCTTCTTCTGGTTTTGCTGTTGTGCTTTTGCTAAATATAGAGAGATTGGGATCCACGTAATAGACATCCACTACGTTGAAGTCTTCCTTTGATGAAGTATTTATGCTCACAAAATCCATTCTAGAGTTGTCCTATGCCCTTTTGCCATTCCAAACGTGTTTCAACTATTATCTTTGAAAATAAAGCTGTAATCGTCTTTCTATTAAATTTGATTTGGCCTTAATGGAACTTCTGCTTGGAAACATTTGGATTTAGGTGTTGCAAGAAAGCAGACCACTTACATCATTGACCCCTCTCCAGTTAAATGTACTTTATTGTCGTGCATCAGTTTCCTGACTCGTGTATTATCTTTTTACCTACTGCAGTTTTACAGAACCATGTACTTCGGTACTGTTCCTCCAGACCGAGTCAAGGATTACGTTCAGGTTGGACACTCGAATCTTGGGCTCTTAATTGCTTGTCTCCTGCGTCACATTTCCAAACATCTCTGTTTGAGCAAGTAGTGGAAAAAAATGCCTACTCTTCTTGTTTCAGACAAGTGGAAAGCTATAGAATAAGCCCTTTGTACTGTCTCTCTGATGGTTCCCCTTAACAGCTATTTGTACATTTGATGTGGCAGATGCAATGACCAAGACCGCTTCCACCATTGTCTTCCCCCAAAGCAGTGTAACTGAGGCTAACGTAGGCATGCACCCTTTACAAGTGATGTTTTTGGCTAGCCATGTTACAAGGGTTCTATAAGAGAGAGAGGGAGAAAGGTCTTTCCTCTTTTGATGATGTATGTAATCCCCCTCTTCTCTGCTAAACCTTTAAGATTGAAGAAGGCAGTTGGAAACTGCAATGAAGACTTGTCCAGTTTTGGACCACTTTGCCACCTCTGGTCTTTTCCATGCTCCTTCATCAAAGTTTCTTAAGATAAATTCTCCAGTCAGCCTTTTAAGTTTGACTTGTATGAAAGTGCTTCTCTTGATTCATTCTAATTTGTTGAGCCGTCATCTAGAATGAGTGTATTTTGGTCACCATAGAATAGAAGGAACTCCATCGAAGTCTGGTACATTCTCTTTTAGGAAGCTATCCAGTGTGAGAAAGCTGCTCGCACAGTCTCAGTCACTAACCGTCAGTGATGCAGCAGAGATGGGGCCATCATGTAAAATGGGTAGGGTATTCCACTTAGCCCGGTCTTGATCTCCAAAAAGACTGAGAGAGTCATTTAAATTTAACCATTGCATTCTTTATATTTGTTATGTGAATTTGCCCTTCAGACCTTGCTGCTGTTTCCACAAAGGTTTTAGATGGCATTATGATGTCTGTTGGCAAATAAGCTTCCTGGATCTGCTGAGGAGTTTCCTGTGCTCTATTCTAAATGGGTAGCATATTCTGTACAAAGATACTTTCCTTTGGTTTACTGTCTTTATTCAGGTTGTTAGCTTCGGTAGCAGTGTCACTCTGGAAGTGCCTTTTGGTGTTTTGCTCCAAAATTCCTTGCTGATGGTGCCTTTTCCTTGAATATAGTTAGTTGAGGGTCATTTTCAGGTGGGAAGTGTATTTTGGTGTCCTGTGTATTAAATTATTTTTATATGACTGATTCTGGACTCATTCCAAGCTGGAGCTGCGTTTGAGTTTCCTGTGCCTTTGTAGAGAGCTCATGAGCCAAGAGATGTGATCTGGTTTGTATCACAGAAGCAGGATCATTCATATCAACTGTTATGGCAGTATAGTGTTCACAGTTCCTTGGCCCATGCAGTTGTTGAGTTATTGCTCCCTGTTTGTTCTCTTCCTTTTCTCTGACTGGCATTCTCTGAAGCTTGGAAGTCTTTCAGTCTGATGATTCTGCATTCTGGAGTTGGGCATCTCCTTTCTTAGCCTTTGTTGATGCATCACCAAAATGGTAGCAGAGACAGATGGGGGTCTTCCTTTGTCCAACATCATAAAAGTTTGCAGGAAAAACATTTCCACATCAGTATACTTGAACTGAGGGCTAAGTTTGACTTTGCAAGTTCTGATAACATTTCGTATGCCAAAGATTATGCATTGGAGATCATTCTGCTTTTAGTACCTGAACAAGCAGGAGGAACTTGTTTCCACACCCTTTACCATTGAAACAGTCCATGCAATTGTGTCAGTAGTCTAGACATTTTTGTGGCAGTGGGCCATATCTTAGACTTTGTCACAGTTCAAACCCTTTGCTGGAGCTTTGACTTGTCAAACAGTGAAACTGCTGTCATCTGGAGGACATGTACTGTGTAGGTTTACCTGTTTAAGTCCTAGAGAATGCAGGAAGATGCATGTTCCATTCCCTCTAGCAGGGGATGGGAGAGTGGGAAGATCTGTTTTTGGTGGAGTGGGATGGTTCCTTTATGCACTCCCGCATCCCATTCCACATTATTCTTTGCCTACTGTTGAAGCTTTGAAGAGAAATTCTTAGCCTTTTCATGGATAAGCCTGGTTCCAAGTCCTTTAAATTTTGATCTTTCCAGAGATTTTCATTTTACTCACTAGAGACTATAACACTGTGGCAAAATCTGCTTACCCACATGAGAACAAGGGTGATGCTTCTGTATCTCCCTAGTTAGATATTGGTGGCATTAGAGAATGGCAGGACATCTTATACCTCGATCAGTTATAAAGCCATATGGAGGTAGCCCGTTACGTTGATGTTTTCTCCACAGCATGTAAAGCTCTAAGCTTATTCAGCCTGTCTTAGGCTTTATATCTTTCTGATGGCCATTGTATCAGATTGGAACATTTCCAAGCTTTGGCTTTTTGTATGTAACAAGCCTCATGTTATTTCTATTAACAGTGATGTCCATGTTTGAACCCTCATTTCTTCCTGAAGATTTCTGAGTTGCTTCCTATTCTTTGCATTCTGACCTTGTTTTTTTCTTTTCAGCTGTTGGAAACAGCAACAAAGCAGCGAATGTATGCTCCATAAACAGTCTACTCACCTCCCATAATACTCTGCAGTACCTAATCTCCTCAGATCTCATTTGGTGCTGCTGTGTGGTGATGGATGTGGTCTCCAGAACTCCACTGAGATAAGTGCTTTTCAAGTGTTTTTTGAGTACTTTATCTGATATAGTTCGAGTGTTACTCCTGCCCTCTTTTCCCTTTATTTTAGAATTTAGTCTGCATGAAACTTAGTTTTTATGACTTTGGGTCATTTTTCTCCTTTGCGTGTGCCTTTTCTGTGGTAGGCCCTTATAGTCGTTCAGGTGTGTTTACAGTTCCTTCTCCCCAGATTACTTATTCTTCCCTTTGGGTTTTTTTGGTTGATCTGATTCTTGAAGCCTGTGTATGTGTTTATTTTTTACAGGTGTCATCCTTTATATGCCTTGGGGGCTTTTGCTGTGGTTATTTGATTAAGCCGAGTTTTATAAAGTTGATAGTTTCAGTTTTTGGCTGGGTTGTTAAAATGTCTGAAAAGATTGCAGGTTTCAAAAAATTAATTGACTGTGGTATTAAGCTGCCCCCACAGAACTTGCAGTTGTGGTGAGTTTACTGTTTCAGGCAGTTCTTCATGATAAAGTCTGCAAGGCCTATGTGTCTTTTGTTGAGGGCCTTGGCAGATAGGTGTGTGGCAAGCTGTTAATGAAAGACCTTGTTCCTGTTTCTCCACTTTCCAGGGCTACTCCCATGTTTCTTCCTCTCTGGCTAAAAAATCTAAGGAGAAGGTGAAGAAAGATGAAGATTAGGATAAAGCCAGGAAAGACAAGAAGGAAGATGAGGATAAAGACCAAGAAAAGGGCATCAGAAAAAAATCAGCTGACAACTCATCATTAAATGAGCCAGTTCTGAAAGCCCTAAGGCCTTCTGTTTCTTTAGCTGTCTTTGGATCCAATTTCAGTGCCATTTTCAGTCCTGATCTCCAGTTCTTTTGTCATTATTGTCAAATTCACTTCAGTCCCATTTTTGGATGTTCCGAGTCCCTTTCTGGATGTAACACTGGAGTCATCTTGGCACTATTAAAGGGTATTGCTACCACCCAGATCCAGTATTCTCTCCAGTGCCTTCACCCCCACAGGTCCAGTCTTCACTATTTAGGGTCCAGGAGTTGGATAACCCCCTGCAGAAGCCCATAATGTTCCTTTGATGACTTCCTCAAGGTTTACAAGGTATTCTGTCAACTTTTGAGAAGCTGATTTGGACAAGATTATGAAGACATTCTTGAATGCTTAGAGTGACTTGGGGATTATTCCATCTCTCCCTCTTCCCCGAAGGTGGAGAGAGTTGGCTGTTTAACCCCTTTTCTGATTTCTCCTTCTCTAGTTTGCTTTTCATAGCCGGTGATTCTGGGTCTGATTTTTTTCCATGTGGTTCCTTTGTTGGCACCAACAGAGTGGCTGCCTTCAGCCCCCTTCATCAATTTTGACAGACTCAGTTCCATCCATTTCAGAGCCATGTGCATCCCAGAGATGCAGGGATCCAAGGTCACCTCTTAAGGCTTTTGGAGCCATCCTTGCCTTTAGTCTTGGACAACTTGGTTCCATCCTTGGTCTAGTATCTGGCTGGGTTGGTAGCTGGTGTGGGTTGTTACCCAACATCTGCAAATCAGGGGAGGTTCTTCCCCAGTGGTCCCAGCCCTTAATGTTGGCATTTGAGGTTGCTGATAGGCTTCAGGCCTGTTTAGGGGCTGGCAAATCATACTTTGTCAGATCCATTCTTATCCCTCCTATCTACCTAGAATATCAGTGTCGCATCACCTTGCTCAGGGTCAGCCTATATCTCGTTGCCTTTAGCAGCCCCAGACCTGGGACTTTCCTGAGGCTTGTCTCCTCCACTGTTCTCTTCCCTGTAGGATCACAGAAAGCATCAGTGTAAGAGGTGGCACCTGGCTTCTCCTCAAGAATCGTTGGTAGAGGACTCTGACCTCATTGAGGGGGAAGAGTCTCCAACATCATCCATGATGATTTATTATTTTGGCAACCCTCTGGAACTGATGAGAAGGTATAGGGATTGGACCACTGAAGTCCCTTCCCTTAAGGAATTATTGTTTCTTGAGGCCTTTAGTGCAAGCCCATTCATGGCGCAGGTGGCACCCCACTCCAGATGCGATTTTTGATTTTCTTGTCTAGTAGGACACGAAGAGAACCAAATGTGGTTGAGCCTATCCCCAGAAAGCCAGACAGGATTTTGATTGCACCTAATGATAGGATACATTGGAGCAGGGGGCCTGCCACTGATGCCATTCTGGTAGCCACAGCCACCAGAACACAGCTAACAGTTGAGAATGCATCTGTCCATCTGCCACACATGGAATCATGACTGTTGGGCAGATTTTGGACGTGCACTTATGCGTCAGCCTACTTTCCTGCTCCTGCACCTAACTATATGGCACACCTGACCAGACTTCAGAGGGACCTGATTAATGAGGTTTCCGAGTCAGTGGTGCAGCTTTTGACAGCTAAGACTCTTAAGTCCATGGAAGCTCAATTGGATACCATGTTGCCCATTTCCAGTGTATACATGCATCTGTTATCTAACACAACAGATGGAACAGCCAGGGCACCATGGAATTCCATTGCCATGTCCTGGAGGTACTTCTGTAATTTAGTAGACTGCTTGAGGGTATCCTTTTTAAATGCCCCATTCAATGGTTCCACCTTTGGACCTAAAGTTAAGGACACGTTAACCAGGAGTGAACAGGGTGGCAAGATGTCTGCAGTAGGAGTTTGCTTTTCCACCTCTCAGCAATTTTTTTCCTACAGCCAGAGGGAATGAAAATAGTTATTCTTACATAAGTATAAGCAACTTGATGTTCATCGTGCATACAGCTGCAGTCATTACAGATGGGTTATCCTGCCGTCAGGCGGGTCCTCGGTCGGCCGAATTCCAAAGTCTAGGTCCGGCGTCGCTTCTTTCCTGACGTCAGTGCGGCAAAGGTATAAAAGAGGCAGCCGACGCCATTTCCTTCAGTCTTTCTTGCCGTGCGGTGCCCGAAGCAGAAGCAGTTCGCAAGTGCCGGTCGGCCAGCTCCTGAGATTTACGAAAGTATTTCAGCTGAAGTCTTCTTTAAAGCTAAGTACCCCATTGGGGAAACTTTTCTTGCCTCAGACCGATGTCAGACAAAGTTAATAATTGCATTTCTTGTGGGAAGCAAATACCACATAAGGATTTCCACTCTTTCTGTATACCTTGCTTAGGCCCAGACCACGAGGTCTTGGCCTGCCGTTTTTGTGCCAGGTTCAACAAGCGCACTATTAAGTGCCAGGCGGAGTTCACCCTTCATTATTTTGGCAAAAAATTTTATTATATCATGTTTTCAGATACACCGACACCAGTTTTAAGCAAAAGACGCAAAGATAAGGACAGTCATCCGAGGTCCGCACTGAGTACTGAGACCACGCTTAGGCCGACTACTGGTTCTCCGGTTCTCAGCGAGGCGCCTACGCAGCCCCTGAATACCGATGAAACTATTTTACCGGTGACTTCAGTACCCGAGGTCGCAGGCTCCTCGGTCTCCATTCCTACTGCAGATACTGACGCCACTCTTGGCGGGGAAACTCAAAATTTAGTCAGGCCTACTATTTCTGAAGACGTCTTCAGGCCATCCACCTTCTCTATTAAATCCTTCACTAAATCTAAAGTAGCCATGAAAACTAAAAAACAGGGTCCTCAGACCTCCTCTCAAGGCCCCATGCCTAAAAAGCAGATGCTAAAAATGGCTGAGGATTTGATAACTCTCATCAGGGGTTCTCAACCCCCCTCTGACAAAAGACCCAGATTGGAGGAAGACTATCCTTCCTCAGACCAGGCTTTTATTACCTCAGAACATTCTGAGGACCAGGATTGTGCCTATTCCCCTTTCGAAGACTCTGATGCTGAGGAGTCTATTCCCTCGGTCTCCCCCCCTGAGGACTACTCTTTTGGGGAAACCCTGCATACATTGAGGGAACACTTTCACTGGGAAGGCCAAAATTACTCAGATTCCAAGAAAAGGCTCAGGGAATTTCTACTGCTCCCCCAGCATAGGCCCCTGGCTATCCCTCCTGTTTTAGATATTTTGGATGATGTGTACACAGAATCCAGCCTTAATCCAGATTCTTTACCTCTAGCCCCTGTTAAACCAGACAGGTATTACCGGGTCCCTGATTCTCACCAGTTCCAAGCCATACTGCTGACCCAGAAACTATTTCACAGAGTCCCAAGGGAATAAAGGCCTCTACTGCTAAAAACCCTTTACCTTCAGAGAGAGATTCCAGAGCATTAGAAGGGTGGGGGAAAAAGGTGTATATATCTGCCACTTTAACCATGAGGGCATTAAACTGTCAATTCTATATGTTAAAGTACCAACAGTTTTTGTTATCTCAATTGAAAAGCAAAATGACACAAACAGAACAACTAGATTTGAAAGAGTTGCAGGATTTGTTCCATGGTGCAGAGCAAGTGGGTAAATATACCTTGCAGTGTGGTTTTGATGCTTTAGAGGCCTCATGTAGAGCTGCTGTCACGGGGTCTGTTATACGTAGTCATGCTTGGCTCAAAGAGCAAACCTTACCAGATCATGTCAAAGCAAAGTTATTAGATGCACCACATCAAAAAGATGTATTGTTTGGTGTTAAAGCTGAGGAGGTACTAAAGAAAATGGAGGAAAAAGCGAAATCTATGCAAACAGTGAAAGATTTCCTGCAGGTACAACCGCCACGCTTCAGCAGAAACTGGCCTTCAAAAAATTGGTCCTTTCCAGCCACGGACAGACCTCAAAGGGGCAGATATAGACGCCCAAGGGGTAGAGGACAACCTCAAGGATCTTACAGAGCAAGACAGTGACAAGCACCAACCCCAAGAGGTGGAGAAGATAGATCACAGTCATTTAGAAAACAGACACAATGACTTCCCCCTATGCCTGCCAAGCAAAGCTTTAATGGCAGCACCTTTGGGTGGAAAACTGGCATTATTTAAAAAAAACTGGCATATTGTTACAAAAGACAAATGGATTCTGGACATTATAGACAGAGGCTACAGGTTCCACTTTCACACCCTTCCAAAAATGAGAAGCATGCCAAACCTGCCACAAAATCAAAGGGCAGAGGCACAAAGACAAATTTCCACACTCATGGATATGAAAGCGATTCAAGAGGTACCTGCAAAAGAACAAGGTCAAGGTTTTTATTCCAGACTGTTCCTGGTACCAAGGAAAGACAAAGATTGGAGACCTATCTTAGACCTATCCATCCTAAACACATATCTACAGGTGCCAAAATTCAAGATGCTCACATTACAGCAGCTTCTTCCCATGCTGGGCAAGGAGTCTTGGCTGGTAACATTGGACCTCAAGGAGGCATACCTGCATGTCCCTATCAGACAAGATTGCAGAAGATACCTCAGATTTCTTGCAGGTTCAACCCATTACCAATTCTCTGCATTGCCCTTTAGCTTATCTACTGCGCCCAGAGTGTTTACGAAATGCCTGGCATCAGTAATTGCATTCTGCAGACTACAAGGAATACAAATCTACCCATATCTGGACGACTGCCTGATCCAAGCGGACAGCAAGGACATTCTATTGCAGCATCTGGCGTTTGTAATAAAACTGTTAAACTTCCTGGGATACACAGTGAACAAAAAGAAATCAAAACTAATACCTTCTCAACAGATAATTTTCCTGGGTGCCAGCTTAAATACAACCACCCAGATGGCCTACCTCATGCCAGACGAACAAGGGCAACTGTCTCAGTACTTCAGCAAAATGGCAACATTCACCAGACTAACTGCAAGGAAAGTCCTGCAGGCTCTGGGATTCATGGCATCTTGCATCCTACTAATCCCATGTGCAAAGCTGCATATGAGGAAACTACAATGGTACCTAAAAAACCTATGGTCTCAACACAGCCACAGCTTGGAAACAATTATACCACTCATTCCATGCCTTCAAAAGGAATTTTTGTGGTGGGCTCAAGCATGCCAAAGAAACACAGGTCTCCCTTTCTGTGTACCTCAAGCAACTCAAATCATCACAACGGACGCCTCAGACTATGCCTGGGGAGCACACATGGCAGATCAGTGCATTCAGGGAAAATGGTCCCAAAAAGAGAAGCACCTACACATCAACCAAAAGGAGATGCTAGCCATGCAAAATGCTCTTATGACCTTCAAAGACCTACTGCATCCAGACCAGCTATTGATAAGGACAGACAACACCACAGTCATGTGGTACATAAACAAACAAGGGGGAACTCATTCATACCCCCTGTGCAGGCAAGCCATGACCCTATGGAACACAGCACTGGAATTGCAAATTCAACTACAGGCACAATTCTTGCCAGGGAAGAAAAACACACTGGCAAACAACCTAAGCAGAAATATGACAGATCCACACGAATGGAAGTTGCATCCTCAAGTTTTCTCAAAGATAACTCGGGCATGGGGACAGCCAGACATAGATCTATTTGCTACCCACAGAAATTACCAGTTGAAAAAATTTTGTTCAAGGACCTGTCATCCACAGGCCTGGAAAGTGGACGCACTCTCTTTCAATTGGACAACATTGACAGTCTATGCCTTCCTGCCTCTTCCTCTACTGACCAAAGTTCTATTAAAAGCCAGAGCAGAGAGGCCACAAATGATTCTCATTGCTCCAGACTGGCCACGACAACACTGGTATCCGCTCCTAAAGAGCCTGACACACTCCCCACCATGGATCTTACCTCTAGTACCTCTTCTGTTGTCCCAGCACAACTACAAAACCCTTCACAGCCAGCTCAAAACCCTAAATCTAGCTGCATGGAGAATACCTTAATTTCCCAACAGACTCTCCTCTCCAAGGAGGTGCAGTATGTCATCTTGGAGGCCAGAAGACCTTCTACTAGAAAAGCCTACTCCGCCAAATGGAAACGATTTTGTTCCTGGAATCAAGAAAAGGGCCAGAATCCTTGGGTAATAAATATACCTCAAATTTTACAGTACCTAGCTGAGATGTTAAACAGTGGCGTTTCCTTCTCCTCCATCAAGATCCACGCTTCAGCCATTTCTGCACAATACAACACAGACCCTCCTTTATTCTCACATCCTCTATTAAGGCAGTTCCTCAGAGGGCAAAAATATAAAACCCCAAGGAAACCACCAGTTCCAGCTTGGGACCTCAACTTCATTGGAAAAGCTGACCCTGCCTCCCTTTGAGCCGGCTTCTTCAGCAGAGCTACAATACTTGTCATGGAAAACAGCCTTCCTTCTGGCTATCACCTCAGCATGCAGGGTTTCGGAACTGCAGGCCCTCATGGCTGTGCAACCATTCATCATTTTCCATCAGGACAGAGTTTCCTTACGAACCAACCCTACCTTCATGCCAAATGTAGTATCCAGTGTAGCTTTGAATCAGACTATCCACTTACATACCTTTTATCCAAATCCACAGAACAAAGGGGAGAGACTACTACATTCCTTGGACATTCACAGACAACTTCGTTATTACTTGGACAGAATAAAGCCATTCAGGAAATCTGAGCAACTCTTTGTGTCCTATGCTACAGGTGCTCAAGGAAAGGCTATTTCCAAACAGACAATTTCAAAAAGGATAGGCCACTGCATACACTTTTGTTATTCATTTCATGGAAAATCTGTGCCTGCATACATCAGATCCCACTCCACCAGGGCCACAGCTACCTCTGCAGCTTTCCTCAGGGGGGTCCCTACCAAGGACATTTTGGAAGCAACTACTTGGAGCTCAGTGCACACTTTCTCCAAGCACTACCACCTTCCACTATACTCAAAATCTAGAGCGGGTTTTGCCACAGCAGTCCTGCAGGGCATCCTCACTCCTCCTAGTTCCACTTAGTGCCTACCAACCTTACTTAGCTTTGGGATTCTACCCATCTGTAATGACTGCAGCTGTATGCACGATGAACATAGTACAGTTTTGTACCTACCATAAATGTAGATGTTCGAGTGCTCATACAGCTGCAATCCAGGTTACCCCCCCTCCGTCCCCTCTTAGGACAGGCCTTATGACAAACACCTCTATCATACAACCTTTTTGGGGTATTCTTTTATGGTGTATTTGCTTGCAACTACTGTTTTTTGATTTATCTATATTGCATGTTTGCATAACATTATGCTTTGCCTTCCTTCTGGGGGCACCTGACATCTGGGGCAAGAAAAACTGAAGAAAATGGCGTTGGCTGCCTCTTTTATACCCCTGCCGCACTGACGTCAGGGAAGAAGCGACGGCAACCGACGCCGGACCTAGACTTTGGAATTCGGCCAACCGAGGACCCGCCTGACGGCAGGATAACTCATCTGTAATGACTGCAGCTGTATGAGCACTTGAACATCTACATTTATGGTAGGTACAAAATTGTACTTTCAGGATGCTCCACTTGATAGTATCCTCAGGTCTATGTTATATTCGCTATTTTGCGAGTTTGTTCTGTATGTGTCGGGGAACATGTATTCACTCTTCTGAGCTTTTGTGCATATAATATAGACCCATATCCTCAGGGCTACTCAATGGGCAGGAGTAGTCCACAAATCAAGGCTTCAGGGTGCCATTCTTCCACATGCCCTTTCAGCATTTCTGAAGGTTTGCCTGGCAGAGTAGCTTGGGTGGGGGAATTTGGCTATCCATCCTCAAGCTTGGGAGATCATCACTACAGCTTCCTTGGTGTTGAGAGTTGTTACCAGAAACTACACTATCCCCTTTCAGTTTTGACACACTTCATCAAAAATCCCTTTTAGACATTCCTCCTCACCTGTGAAGGGAAGCAGCAGGACAAATGCAAATGTAGCTAGTAAAACAAGTCATTCAAGAGGTCCCACCATAACAGAAGGGATCCTGGTCTATTCAAAATTCTTTTTATTGCCCAAGAAAAACAAGGACCTCAGGCTTATTTTGGACTTGAGCAGACCAAATCTATTTGTCAAACAGATCAAACTCCAGATGGTAACAGAGCAGTCCATTCTACCTCTGCCAAGGAAAGATGACTGACTGTGCTCTGTGGATGTCAACTTTGCTTATCATATAAAGATGGGTAGGCATTCCAGGAAGTTTTTTTCACTACCAGATGGGGAGAACCTGCCAGTTTCAAGCACTTCCCTTTAGTCTCACCAGAGCCCTCCTAGTTCTTCATAAAATGTTTGGCAATGGTATGAGCTCAGCTTCTGTTGATTCGCAGGCCGCTACCGAGACCCTTTTTGAGTCCGGTATGCTTCAAACTCTTCTTTGACTAAGGATCCTGCGGTTGTCTCTACCTTGGATGGGTCTGGATCTGCTGAGCAGGCAGCGGCTTCCGAGGAAGTCCTTCGCACTTCCAAATCTCAACACAAATCGTCTTCTTTCGCAACTACCATTCTTTTTAAAACTACCGAGTTTCTTAGGCCCAGGGTACGAACCACACCCAAGAAACCGGCAACCCACTCTCAGGCACCTGCTACCTTGCCTCAGTCTCAAATGCTTAAAATGGCGGAAGACCTTATCATGCTGATCAGGGGAAGCTAAACTATCCCCTCCAAAAGGAAAAGAGATCTGCCCCCTGTAGTTTTGCCTGAACCGGAGTCAGATGAATCTGGTGCATCTGAATATGAAGACATGAAACCCCTCTCCTCTTATGAGGATTCTGATGCAGAGGATTCCATTCTTTCAGCCTCTCCCCCAGAGTATTTTTCCTTTTGTGAAACCCTGCATACTTTAAGGGAGCATTTCCAATGGGAGAGTCAGGACTACCCTCAGTCCAAAAAGAGACTCCGGGAATTCCTAGATCTTCCACAACACAGACCCTTGGCCATCTCCCCAGTCCTGGATGTTGTGGAGGATGTTTTCCTCAAATCCAGCTCGACTCCTGATGCCCTTCCTCCTGCTCCCAGAAAACCAGACAGGTACTACAGAGTCCCTGACTCTCACAAATATCTTTTTAAAAATCCTACAGATGACCTTGAAGTCATTTCTCAAGGGCCAAAAGGGATTAAAGCAACCTCTGCTAAGACTCCCACCCCCTCAGACAGGGATTCCTGAGCATTGGATAGATGGGGTAAAAATGTATACACCTCAGCTACACTTGCTATCAGGGCACTAAATTGTCAGTTCCATATGCTGAAATTTCAGCAACATACCTTGGAACTCCTTAAACAAAAAAAAGTCTTCCTTTCCTGCTTGGGCAGAATCTAAAAATTTACAAGAGTTAATGCATTCTGCAAGTCAAGTAACTAAACACACCTTGCACTGTGGTTTTGATGCCCTAGAACCTTATTGCAGGGCAGCAGTCACTGGATCTGTCATTAGAAGGCATGCATGGCTTAAGGAACAGCCCCTGCAAGACTATGTTAAATCTAAATTTTTGGATTCCCCGTTGCACAAAGATAATTTATTTGGCACTAAGGCAGAAGAGGACTTAAAAAGATGGAAGAAAAAGCTACATCTGTGCAAACAGTTAAGGATTTCTTGCAGGTCCAGCCCCCTAGGCTCAGCAGGCATTTTCAGCCTAGGCCCCATGAAACCAGACCCCCTCCAGACTGCCGCCCCAGGGAATGCAGAGATCTAAGCAGTGGACTACCTCCACTTCAAAACCTGGGAGTTCTAAGCCACCTCCTTTTAATAAGAACTCACAATGACTCACCTCCTCCACCCCCTCCCTCTGCCCACTGTCACGTACCCCTAGGAGGAAAACTCTCCTTTCACTCAAGAACCTGGGCCACCATTACCAAGGACCACTAGGTTCTGAACATTATGTCTCAGGGATACAGATTTTCCTTTCACACCCTTCCAACCCCAAAAGGGTTCCCAGATCTACCACCAAATCAGTGGGCAGAGGCTCAAAAGCAAATTCTTTCCCTGTTCTCTATGAGGGCAGCAGAGCCATGTTCCTGCAGAACAGATAGGCCAAGGTTTCTACTCCAGACTTTTTCTGGTGCCCCATCCTCGATCTATCCATTCTAAACAGGGTCTCACAGAAACAGATAACTGGTGCCAGAGCCACGGCCTAAAGTTAAATGCCAAAAAATGCATAGTCATACCCTTCGGGAAAAACAAGGTTACCCCTAGCTACCAAATAGGTGGCAATCCACTGAGCACAGAAGAAGTTATCAGGGACCTGGGGACCCAGGTTGATAGTAGTCTGTCATTCGACACCCATGTAGCTGAAGTAGTTAGGAAGACCTTCTACATTGCCCACCTTATCATGAAGGGATTCTCATCTAGATCAAGGGAGGTCATAGTCTCCCTTTACTCATCACTAATCAGACCAATGATTGAGTACAATGCCCCATTCGGAATGTATCTGACCCAACACTTGCAGCAGCTGGAGAGGCCACAAAAGTTCCTCACCAAAAGGATAAAGGGTCTCAAAAATCTGTCCTATGCTGCCCGACTGAAAGAACTCCAGCTCTATTCAGTCGCTTACCGCTTGCTCAGAGGTGACCTTTGCCTAACATACAAGGCCATGTCAAACCCAGATGTGATGAATATGCTTCACCTCAAAAAATCTAGATCCATCAGAGCCACAAGGGCGGGAGACTTAAACCTCGACACGGCTATTAATAGGACGTGCTGGAGGGATAGATTCATCACCCAAAGACTCCCTATGCTGTGGAACAAAATCCCGGTACATGTGAGGCAGAGCACCTCGCTGGCCTTGTTCAAGAGAAATCTTGACCAATGGATGGGAGATCTCAGATATACCCCAGGGATTACCTCAGTGTCACTGCTCGACAGAGGCACAGCAAAATAACGGGTATAGATCCCCATACTAAGGGGTGGCGTAAGCCACAAAACGATGGGCTAGGCTTGCAAATGCCCTCGGGCAGATAGCCTAGTATGAACCTATGAACCTATAAACATCTTCCTGGTCATCCCAAAATTCAAAATGCTCACCCTCTAACACCTGCTACCCATGCTCTCCAAGGATGCTTGGCTAGCCACCCTGGATCTAAAAGAGGCTTACCTCCACTTTCGTTTCAGGAAATCATGCAGAAAAGATCTCCAATTCAGGGTAGGATCTCAACACTTTCAGTTCTCTGCACTTCCCTTTGGCTTATCTACTGCTCCCAGAGTTTTCACAAAATGTCTGGCTCAGGCCATTGCCTTTTGCAGACAAAGAAATATTCAGATTTACCCATACCTAGACGACTGCCTTATTCAGGCAGACAGTCAGGAAAAGCTGCTCAAGCACCTGGCCTTTGTAAAGACCCTAATAACCTCCCTAGGGTAAAGAATCAACGAAAGGAAATCCAAACAGGTGCTCACCCAAAGGATAATCTTCCAGGGAGCAAGTCTGGACACAGCATCCCAGATGGTATACCTTACTCCAGAGAAACTAATTTTCCTGACAGCCTACTTCTCTCAACTAGCCACTAGGCCCCAGCTGTCTGCAAGGAAGATCCTGCAAGCTCTGTGGTTCATGGCATCTTGCATACTGCTCATTCCATATGCCAGACTGCATATGAGGAAACTTCAATGGTACCTAAAGAGCCTTTGGTGTCAACACTGTCAAGACCTGGAAACTCTTTCCCCTATAATTCCTTGCCTCAGAAAAGTTTTTCTATGGTGGGCAACAGCATGCTCCCACAACAAGGGAATGCCTTTCTCCCCACCCCCTACCGCCCACACCCTCACCACAGACTCATCAGACTATGCTTGGGGTGCACACCTGGACGGCAGGTCCATACAGGGCCAATGGAGCTCACAACAAATCCCTCTGCACATCAATCAAAAAGAGATGATGGTTGTGCATCATGCCTTGATAGCTTTCAAGCCTCTTCTCTCTCCAGGGGCTCTCCTGATCAAAACAGACAACACCACTGTGATGTGGTACATCAATAAGCAGGGAGGGACTCACTTCTGCCCTCTATTCTGGCTGGCCATGACCCTTTGGCACACAGCCTCTGCCATGCAACTACACCTGTTAGCACAATTCTTACCAGGCTCTCTCAACTCTCTGACAGACCAATTAAGCAGAAATCTTCTGGACCCACACGAGTGGCAACTCAACAGAAGTACCTTCACCCTAAGAACTCAGAAATGGGGAACCCCGAAGGTCGACCTCTTTGCCTCCCACACCATCAGCTCAGCAAATTCTGCACCAGGGAGCATCACTGCATGGCTTGGAAAGTGGGTGCCCTGTTCTTCCCCTTGGTCAATCTATCAGTCTGTGCCTTTCTTCCGCTACCTCTCATCCCTAGGGTATTGCTCAAAATAAGGGAGGAGAAGTCAAGGACCATTCTTGTAGCTCCCAACTGGCCCCAGCAGCACTGGTACCCCTTGCTGCGCAGCCTGTCCCCGCTACCTCCATGGCATTTTCCTCAGATTCCAAACCTCCTGACCCAGAGGAAAGGTGAATCCATGCATCCCCAATTGCAGACACTCAGTTTGGCAGCTTGGCTTATTCCCTAACCCCAAACCAATCTGCCAGCCTCAGTTAACCAGTTCTGGATGTTATCCGTGTGGCCAGACGTCCTAGCACCAGAAAGTCTTATGCTGATAAATGGAAAAGGTTCTGCACCTGAATCCAAGCTAAGGGAGCCAGTACGGCACAGCCCTCCCTCCCTCTCATCTTGGATTATTTAGCTGACCTGCTACACAGTGACCTCTCTTTCTCCTCTGTAAAAATTCATGCCTCTGCTATTTCTGCTCATTTTCCCACTGAGCAGCCCCTTTTCTCACACCCCTTGATCAAACAGTTCTTAAGAGGGTCTAGCAACTTGAGGCCATCCAGAAGGGCACAAACACCAACTTGGGATCTTAACTTTATATTGGAAAAACTCACCCTTCCCCTTTTCGAACCAGCTGCTTCTGCAGAGCTAAAATTTCTCTCCTGTAAGACAGCATTCCTATTGGCCATCACTTCACCCAGAAGAGTCTCTGAGCTGCAAGCAGTCATGGCTGTGGATCCCTTCATCATCTTCCATGCAGACAGGGTCTCCCTCAGAACTAACCCATCATTCATGCCCAAGGTGGTGTCCAGTGTGGCTCTCAACCAATCCATTCATTTGCCCACCTTTTTTCCTATTCCCCAGAACAAGAGGGAAAGGATTCTTCACTCTCTAGATGTGCACAGACAGCTCAGATTCCATCTAGACAGGACTAAATCCTTCGGAAAGTCTGATCAATTGCTGGTTAGCTTTGCTACAGGGGCAGAAGGCAACACCATCTCCAAACAAACCATTTCCAAATGGATAGCACACTGCATCCATTTCTGCTGCAAACAGCATGGAAAGCCTCCCCCAAGGGGGTCAAGACACACTCCGCCAGAGCAGCCTCCACCTTTGCAGCTTTCCTCAGAGGAGTCCCCACCAGGGACATCCTGGTGGCTGCCGCCTGGACATCTGTTCACACATGGTAGGCATTACCACCTGCCTTTCTTCTCCAAATCCAGGGCAGGATTTGCCTCTGCCGTCTTGCAGGGCATCCTAACCAGCCCCTAGTTTCCTTGACTGCTTCTACCCTTTTCTTCAGCTTTAGGGGGAAATGATTCTACACTCTCTAGATGTGTATAAGACAGCTCAGATTCCATCTAGACAGGACTAAATCTTTTAGATAACTGATCAATTGCTAGTCTGCCTCACTGCAGGAGCAGAGGGCGAGGCCATATCCAAACAAACCATTTCCAAATGGATAGCGCATTGCATCCATTTCTGCTACAAACAGCATGGGAAACCTCCCCCCAAGGGAGTCAGGACACATTCCACCAGAGCAACCTCCACCTCTGCAGCGTTCCTCAGAGGCGTCCCCACCTGGGACATCCTGGAGGCTGCAACATGGACATCTGTTCATAACTTCACCAAGCATTACCACCTACCTATCTTTTCCAAATCCAGGGCAGGCTTTGCCACCGCAGTCTTTCAGGGCATCCTAGCCAGCCCCCAGTTTTCTTGACTGCCTCCACCCTTTTCTTCAGCTTTGGGAATCAGCCCAAATGTGATGACTGCAACAGTGAAACACGATGAACATTTTATTTTATTTTTATTTTTATTTATTATTTATTTTTATTTTACATTTGTTGACTGGGATAGTCTTAACTGGATTTATGTCTATTTTCAGTAGCGTCCCGGGGAGATGAGCTCCAAGAGATTACTAGACTGCTAACATACAGGTACTAGTTGTTATACAGTTAAATACTACAAATTTTAAAAAGTTCAGGAATCTTCACAGTTTATACAAAAAACATGTTACAAGCATTAGATAAGATATTTTAGACGTTATGTACAAGATTTCATTAGTACTGCGGTGGTGGTGCTGCAGTAGCATTGTCGCCTCACAGTAAGACCGTTGTCCTGTTCAATTCTCAGCTAGAGTGTCTTGTGTGGAGACATGCATGAATGGGCGTACATTCATTGAAGGTTGTGCTTCAGGGCCGGCAACTCGGCATGTAAAAATCTACTGCCAATCATTAGCAGACCGGAGTTCCACTGTGGCGACCCCTAACCGGGAAAAGCCGAAAGACTCAACATGTACAAGATTTCATTAGTAACTAGAAAGTAATTGTTAAATAAATACATAATTCAAGTTTCAACAGTTCAGCAGTGCTCACAGTTTAAACAATACTTGTTACCTGCCTTAGGTAGGAAGCTTTAGAATTATATGCAGAAGAATTTAACTAGGCATTTTAAATTATCTCTATTAGGATAAGATATGTTTTTGCCAAGGATAGGCCTTGATCTAAAAAGACACAGAGCAGGAATTAGGTCTTAAGAGAGGGTATTTGGGATATAATATGAGATTAGTCTGGATTTGTACAGGGACATAACCAATGGGTTTTAAAATAGAGTTTCAGATTGTGTTTAAAAAAGTGTAAATGAAGACAGTGATGCAAGTTCATGGGGGAGTTGGTTCCAATACTTTCCAACTGCATTTGAGAACAGGGCATCTCCTGCCATGTTACTAGATTTACATGTTGATACAAGTAGTTTATTAGATGAGCGTAAAGTTGAAAGGTTCTTATATTGGGTAATGAGACTAGCAAGTATTGGTAGGTTGGAAAATGGTTTTGTGAGCAATGGTGAGTTGTTTAAAGTGAATCTGATTCAGAAGCTCTAACCAGCCTAATTGTTTCAGATTATGGCAGTGATGGGTCCTAAAGGAGGAAAGCAGTAGCAAATCTGGAAATGTTATTGTAAGCGTTGGCTAGCTTGTTAAGGTTATTTTTTGACAAGTTAGTATATATGGAAGAAGCATAGAGAAGTGTGGAGATAAGGTGGGAATAGGCAATAGTGGTTCTGGCTAGTGGGGAGAGAAAGGGTTTTATCCTATAGGGGGGAGCCTAGTTTCCTGTTGACAGTTTTTATGGTATTGTTGATATTGGTTTCAAAGTTCAGGTTGTTATCAATGGTTACCCCTAGATGTTTAGTTGGATCGGGAGATATGAGCATACCATTATCGGATAAGACTGAAAAGTTCATTGGGAGTGATTTACGGGTAGGAGTGAAGAGGAGGAGTTTGTTTTTTTGGGTGTTCAAGAGGAGGCAGTATTGTAGAAACCAATTTTCTGTTTTATTGAACATTGTCTGAGTTAGATTCTGTAGTTGGGATTGAGATTTAGCTGAGCAGATTATTGTCGAATCATCTGCGTATTGTACAGTTAGTTAAAGGAATAGCTAGGTTGAGATCATTGATAAATATTGAGAAAAGGAGGGGGCCCAATATAGAGCCCTGAGGAACACCTAGGGTAACTGGGAGATGGGATGAGAGGTTGTTGTCTCATAGCACTGCCTGCTGTCAAGGTAGGACTGGAACCATTTTTATAGTCTTTGTGTCCAGAGAGAAGGATTTTAGAATATTGAGAAGTAAGTGGTGGTTGACCATGTCGAATGGTTTTGAAAGGTCGATGAAAAGTGCTGAAGAGAGAAGATTGTTATTACGGTTTTTATTGATGCTGTCAGTGAAGGATAGGAGTGCAGTTGTTGTATTGTGGAAAGACCTGAAGCCATATTGAGATCTGGACAGTAAATTGTTCTGGAGTAGGTGGTCTAGTAACTGTCTGTGGATGCACTTTTCCATTGTTTTAGCTAATGGAGAAAGTAGAGCTATGGGACGATACTTAGAATATTCTCTGGAGTTTCCACCCTTGTGTAGGGGGATAATGTAGGAGATTTTCCAGATGGTGGGAATAGTGCTTTCTTGTATGGTTCTATTTGTCAGCAATGATATAGGATAAGCTATGAATTTGGCTGCCTTTTGCAGGTATTCAGCAGGTAACTGGTCAGCTGAGGGGGTAGTAAGTTTTAGTTTACTTAAGATGTTGCAGATGAGGGAAGTTGGGACGTTGCAGGTTTAGAGTTGGGAGAGAGTATTATTTGGAAGGGCAGAGCTATCGGCTGTTAGTTGATTAGCAAGTGTTTGGATGGTCTCAGTGAAGAAGGTATTAAAAGCATTAGTTTGCTTTGGATTTTTGGAATTTGATCCTATAGGGGGTGGTGTTGCGGATTGGCCTGGTTGAAGTAGTCTGTTTATTCTAGCCCAGAACTTTTGTGGATTATTTTGGTTGGTCTGTTGGAGGTGGAAGTAAAAGTTTTTTTTATCTTCGAGTATAGCTTTCTTAGTCTCATTTCTTTTTTGCCTGAATTGTTGTTGGTCTACAGGGTTTTTAGTTGTTCTCCATAGTGCCCAAACTTTATTTTTCTGTTGAATTTTCTGCCTGGTTTTCTTTGTAAGCCATGGGGCGGGTTTAGATTTAATTTTGATGGAACGCTTTGGTACATGGTGGTTAAGGATTGTTAAGAATTTTGAGTTAAAGTAGTTTGTTGCTTCGTCAAGTGGGAGGTATTTTATAGGTGACCAATCACATTCTTTTAGTTCCGCTTGGAAGTTGTTGGGGTTAACGTTTCTGTTGCTTCTTATTGTTTTATATATGGTTGGGTTGTGTGAGCTCGACCTTTGCCTGATTATGTAAGTGAGAGAATGGTCACTTACATCGTCAGGGAGGGTCCCTACATTGTAGAGTTGTTGGTGATTATTTATTAGAATCCAGTCTAGGATGGATTCTTTGTTACTGGGTTTATTAATTCTGGTTGGGGAGTTAATTGTTTGTGAAAAGCCATTAAGGTTAATATGGGAGGTTGGTGATTCAGTAGAGCAGTCCTTCCACTCTATATTAAAGTCTCCAAGAATTATTGTCTCTTGGGGAATTTTTGTGGAGAGTTCAGCAAGGATACCTTTCAGAGTGGTGGTTACCAGGGGGCAAGTAGATACATATTATATTTAGGGATTTTCTGGGATTAAGTTTGTTTGGTGCTAATGATTTCTGCATTATTTTCAGAAGAGAAACCAAGATCTAGTATAGATATTTGTAGCCCTTCTTTATAGAGGATAGCAACACCCCCTCCTTTTTTTTATCCTTAACATAGTACAGTTGTGTATACTTACCATACATGTAGATGTTCGAGTGTATTCACTGTTGCAGTCCTGGTTTCCCTCCCTCCATCCCCTTTTCTTCTCTTTCTCCTTTTATTACCATTCTAACTTGTTGTTCTCCTTTCCTTACAAGGGACATATTGGTATTTATTTTCCACTGGTGGGGTTCTTCCACCAGAGCCTGGCCTCCTACTTGAGGGCTCCTGACAGGTTAGGGCAAGAAAAACTGATGTAATGGCATCGGCTGCCTTACTTTATACTACAGACGTCCTGACATCAGCCCACAAGCGACAGCAACTGATGCAAAAATACTAAGTCTCTGGTATTCGGGCCGGCCGAGGGCTACCCTGGCAGGGATAACCCAAATGTGATGACTGCAACAATGAATACACTCAAACATCTACATTTATGGTAAGTGTACACAACTGTACTTTCTCGATGCCTTGCTGGATGCTTTTTCCACTGCTTCTCAGGCTCCTGATTCCCAATCCTGTGCTTCCAAGCAACTTGATAGGTTTTATAAAGTGCTTGTTGACTGCAAGTTCCTTAATGTGTCCCTCTGCTGATCCTTCTGTTGTGTCAGTGGCTTCTGGTAAGCCCTCCAAATTGTTGCCATCAACTAAATTTCTTCCCTCTGGTAAGGACAGCAGAATCATGGAGAGCCTAGGAAAGAAGGTGTATACTTCTGCTACGTTAGTCATTAGAGCTGTGAACTGTCAGACACATATGACCAGGTATGTCTTGCTCTTCTGTCTCAGGCCTGACAAGCCATTTTCAATCCTCCTGATTCTGAAGGGAAAGCCTCTGCTCTTTCCTTGCTAGGGACGTCCTCCCAAGGTACTCACCATTCCAGTAAATGCAACTATGATGCAGCTGATGCTTCATCTAGAGTTGCTGCTTTTGGATCTGTTTTGAGGAGGTATTCCTAGCTCAGACTTCAGCTTTTGCCTGATGATATCGAGGCTAAACTGAGTGATACACCACTGGATAATAAGCAGTTGTTTGGTTCTGCTGCTGTGGAGTTAAGTCCCTACAAGAAAAGGGTAAGACCTTACAGGAGTTGAAGCATATTTTCGTTTCACCTGTTCCCAAGTTTCAGAGGAATTACCCTAACAAGCCTGCCTTTGTCCATTGGCAGTCTCACCCTCCCCCAAGGTAAAAAGGGTGGTAGAAGGGCTCCTCCTCCTAAGGCTACCCAAACTCCTCCTACTCAGAAGCCTCCTTTTCCTGACAAACCAGGTGCTGTCTGACTATCCATGCCCTTAACTTCTCAGTCTCCTTCCTCTTTCTCTGACTTTCCCTGTCCCTTATTTTTGGATAAAAATCACCTAAGACTCCTGGGTTTTTTGCATCATTCACCAGGGTTATTACATGGTTTGGAAATTACCCCCACTTTGTTTGAGCCTCTTTATCCAGAGGTGATTCTGGGCCTGTTGGCTCAAGGAACAATGCAGTAAGTTCCATTTCTTCAGAGGGGTAAGGGGGTTTATTCCAGACTGTTCTTGGTCCCTAGGAAAGAAGTCACCTGGAGACGCATTATGGACCTTTCTCAACTAAATACTTTTTTGAAGTTCCCTTCCTTTTGGACACTGTCCCTTCAAACTTTGTTTCCTCTGCTACTTCTTCAGGCTTTTCTAGTTTCCCTGGATCTGAAGGATGCTTATCCTCCTGTCCCTATTCATCCCCTTTTCAGGAAGTTTTTACATTTCTCACTTGCTTCCTGACATTTTCAGTTCTCTGCTTTGCCCTTTGGCCTGCCCCATAGGTCTTCATCAAATGCCTCATTCATGTGATTGCTTTCTGCAGTTTAAGGGGGGGGGGGTACAGGTCTTTCCTTATCTGGATGACCTTTGGAGATATTACTTCAGTGGCTGCACTTTGATCTTTCTCTCCTGCAAAGCCTCGGTTCCACAGTAAATTTCCAGAAGTCCTTCCTGACTCCTCAGGATCATGTTTTTTTTTTCTGCGATGCAGGCTCCCAACTGTCCCAGTGCTGTCATCCTTGCCTCCTCCCAAGGCTTTAACACTGATTGCTTTCTTTCAGTTGCTTTTTCCTTTGGCTTCAGTTACAGCCAAAGAGTTTCTCATGGCTCTAGGTCTGGTTTCCACCATACCTATGCTTCTTCTAGCCAAACTCCACATGAGAAAAGCTTCAGTGGTTTATAAAGTCAGTTGGGTTCAACATTCTCATCCTTTAGATTTTCTGATTTCTCTACTTACTTGCCTTAAGCTGAGTTGTCTCTTAACCCAGGGCTTCCTTTTCAACCTCCAGTCCTCTCTCAGGAAGTTTTCACAGATGCCTCAGATGTGATGTGAGTGCAGAGCCTTTGGTCATTTTGACAAAAGAAAGACCACATCACTGTCAAAGAGATGAAAGCTGCTATTCTGGATCTTTAGGTTTTTCATTCTCTTTTCCTTCCAGAGCCCCTCAAGATTCTCACAGGCAATGCCACAGTGATGAGGGGCAAGGTGTTATCTCCTATGAAGGTTAGCCCTTCAGGTTTGGGATGTGGCTATCCATTATCAGGTGACCCTTCAGGCAGTTTACATTCCATCAGATCAGAACATAGTGGCAGATTCTTTGAGCAGATCCATAACACAATCCCATGATTGGATGCTTCACATGGACATGTTTCTGGACATTATCCACCAGTGGGGTACTCCTCAAGTTGAGCTCTTTGTGCCTTCTCTGAACAGACAACTTCCTCTATTTTGTGTCAGAGTCACATGCCATGTGGCCTGGAAGGTGGATGCCCTCTCTCTTTCTTGGAAGAGGCTGTATCTTTGCCTTCCCTCCCTTTCTTCTCATTCCAAAAATCATTTTCAAGATAAAACAGGATGCTCCCAAAATCTTGTTGGTGACTGCCTTTTGGCTGTGACAGCATTGGTTCCCTCTTCTTCTGTATCTAGCAAAGGGCAGTCATCACAAGTTGCTCACAGGGCGCAGGGTGGACCTACTCACACAAGACAAGAGGTCTCTTATCCATACCCATCTGTACACTCTTCAATTGACATTATAGGTGATAGGGTTTTAATATCCTACAGACACCTTTTTTCTGAGGGCATGCTTCAGGTCCTTCAGCAGGCCAGGAAACTCACTATTAGGGAATCTTATAATGTTCCTTTGGTTCTCTCGTATTTATGTGGATTGCTCAATGCCGGGTTGGCATATTCTTCATTTAAGACCCACCTATCAGCTATCTGTGCTTGTCTATCTTTAACTCACCCTTTAGCCTCTAGATTTGAAGCCAAACAGTTTCTTAAAGGTGTCCTTCTCATTAGGCCTCCCAGGAAGCATGTCCCTCCTTCCTGGGACCTTAATTTTGTTTTAGAAAAATTGACACTCCTTTGAGCCTGCTGCTTTAGCTTCCTTAAAGCATTGTTCTTGGAAGACTGTTCTTCTTTTGGCCTTTATTTCTGCCAGACTGATGTCTGAGCTGCAAGCCCTTATGGCTGTTCCTCGTTTTTTAGTTTTCCATAAGGACAGGGCATCCCTTCATACTAATCCTTCTTTTATTACCAGGGTGGTTAATGAGTAGTCTCTTAATCAGTCTATTCATTTGTTCACTTCCTTCCCCTTCTCTGCAGTCTGCAATGAAAAGGTTTTGCACACATAGGGTTTGTATAGAGTACTCCAATATTATTTGGATAAAACTAAAGCTTTTTCTAAATCTGAACAACTTTTTGTTTTTTACCCTAGGTCTTTAGGCTTGGTGGTTTCCAAGCAAACCATTTCTTCTTGGATATCTAGAGACATTTCTTTTTGCTATTCTTTTCATGGGAATAGCATTCCTTCTTCTGTTAAGGCTCATTCTACTAGTGCTGTGGCTTATGGTGCTTTTGTAAATGGATACTAATTCTGTTTTTGAGGCATCTACCTGTACTTCTGTGCATACAGTGCTTGGTAAAGGTAAGGTGAATGGGATTTCTAGGGCCAGAGCTGGCTTTGCCAGAGCCATTTGTCATGGCTTCCTAGAGGGCTCTGCTGGCTCTTCCTTCTCCCAGTCTTCTTCTTGAGCTATTGCACTCTCTGTATTGTAAAGGATACTGAAACAGTGATATGGAAGGGCACAGTACAGTTGTGTAAAATCTTACCATAACAGTAGACGTCCTTCTCTTCACTGTTGCTGCATTTGCTCCCTCCCTCCTCACCTGGTCCTTTTTCCTTCTGGATGTGCTTGTTACTTACTTGCGTCGATCCTTGGTTTGTTGTTCCTACTAGGGCTTTTCATTTCTGAGGATGGTACATCTGGGCATCACCTTTATGCCTTGCATCATGTTCAGGGAGCATACATGTGATGTACTGCGTATTCAGTGCAACCTAAAGACATTGGTATACTGGCCAGACATCAGGCTGCCCTTAGCAGGGGTTACCTATTGTAAAGAATACTAGAACAGTGAAGAGGACATCTGCTTTTATGGTAAGATTTTACACAATTGTACTGTCACCATCCCTGGGTCCTAGATCCATTTCTGAATTTAATCTTGCTTCCCTCAAGCTAGCCTCATCCAAATCTGAAATCCTTTAAGCCGACCGCATACTTCCTGCACTTCCAGCGATGGCCAGAAATCGGAAGCTCTTTGCCAGAGTTATGCATGTTCTTTCCTGTTCTCAGAAGATTTATAGAAGTGAACAGAGCAATGTTTAGTATCTGGGCTGTGTCAAAAGGCCTGAACTCATTTTCTGCTTCCTTAGATGCAATTTTGGACTTCTTAGCTGGACTTTTTCAATCTGAGGCATGCTGTTATACTGTTAATGTTCAAATGACAGTCATTTCCAGTTTTCATGTTTGCCAAGACCATCTCCTCCTAGCTTCCCTAAGTTTATCTAAAGCCCTTTTAAAAATGACTTTTCTCTTCAGACCTCCCTTGAAAGAACCAGTCCCATCTTGGAGTCTGTCATCTTAATTACATGGTATAACCAAAAGACCCTTTGAGTCTGCTGCTACAGTGGATCTCAAAACTTTTTATTTCTTAATTGCAGTAAATTTCACTAGATGAATATCAGAACTTCAGGCCTTGTCATGCAAGCCTTCTTATGTGATCTTTCACAAAGACGAGGTTTCCATGCAGACTAATCCAACCTGTTGCCTAAGATTGCCTGTGAGTGTAATTTGTACTAGTCTGTTAATTTATTAATGTTCTTTCCAAACTTCATTAATAAGTGAGTACATTCTTCACTGTCTGAATATTCATCAGCAATTGAGATTATACTTAAACAGGACCAATGCTTTCAGAAAAATGGACCAACTCTATGTCCTTTTCCAAGGCCAAGTTAGGTAAAAGAATATCAAAAGTCACCTTGTCAAGATGGCTTTCTGACTGTATATCTTTTGTATACAAAGTTAATGGGTTATCCGTGCCATAAAAACATAAGGCTAACTCTATAAGGGCAGTATGTACCTCTGTAGACTTCAGCAACTCATTTTTGAACAATATTTGTTCAGCTGCTACCCAATCAAATACTCCTACCTTTGTGTCTCATTATAAGCTTGATATCTAGTTGAGGCTAAGGGCAACATTTGGCTTCACCAATCTTTGAAATGTTCTCAACACCACCTAGTTCAGCCTGGCTGGGGACCATATCCCACATGTTAAGGAGGACTGAAAAGACACCATTGGATACGAAAGATATGTACTTACCATAACACTAGGTCCATGTTGTCTTCTTCCGTCCATCTCAAAAACGTCTCCTTCCATCCTTAATCCAAATTCTCACTTGTTCGTTTGGCGTCTGTTGGACCTTGTCGGCCTTTCTGCAGTCTTTACTTGCTGGACCCTCCTTAAGACTTGGTCTAAAGGTTTTTCATGCAGTATAATTTTAGAGGGGGCCGCTCGATCTGAGAAGATTAGTTAATTCAGGGTATTATTGGAGCAGAGTTGAAGCTTTGGAGTCAGAAGTCTAATGTGCCAGCTTCAGATCTGATTGGATCCAATAACCCACAGTTTGAGACAATTGGAAGAAGACAGCACAGATCTATCATTATGCTGAGTATGTAACTTTCATATGCATACCTACTGCTAGCTCCATTTGTACTATGCATGGAGGTTCTTGCCATTATCAAACAGGCCTTTCCTATATGAATTGCAACTGCATTGTGCTTTGTCATTAGAATACTGGTAAGGCTTTAGCTTTTCACTCAGGGTTGGCTGTTTCTCGAGCATATTTTGTGAATGTGCTAATAGTGGGTGTATTCACAGTACTAATCAGTTATTTCTGCCTGCCCTTACTAAATATTGTAGTTTGGAGCTCAACTCAAGAAGATCATTCAGTAAGACTAACCTTCAGGTTGTACTGTGCTGAAGTTGTCCTTTTCTGCTTTTATGACAGTTTCTGAAAGCCCAGCAAAGTATGATTTAGTGGATGAGAATGCTCACTGTATTGTCTGAGCTGTGATTGGGCCCTATGCAGTAGGTACAGTATTTGCTTCATCTGCCATCTTTCCATGCGATGCACCATCTTCTGCACTATTTCAGCTGAATATCCCTTGAGTAGTCATTGCACTTGTAATTTTATAACCATATCAGATCTCATCTTTTGCAGGTACAACCCACTTTTCAAATGTGATTATGAAATGCAGATACTGGGAAAGTAAGTGCCTTTGAACTTTTGGACAGGAAAGCATCGTGTGTGATTGTTTGAGCATATTTGCCCTGGGTGAGAGAGCTGGAAATTATACACTCTGGCTGTCATATTTGTCTGTGAATCAAACTTCTAGACATTCCTACCTTCCATTGCCTACATAGACTTGCCAGTGCATTATTTGAGGAAATGATACCTTTCTTAAACTGTGTAGTGGACATTTCCTGAGCATTTGTTCCTGAATGTTGTGAGAAAGAAGCTAACAAAGAAAGCTCTAGTGGACAGTATGGAAGAGGAGAAAGATAAACTGAAAGAGAATGACAAAATGAAGAAAAAAGGAAATGTGATTAAACTAGGAAAATGTGGAGAAAGAATGCGTTTTTAAAGAGTGGAGAACTAGGGAAGCAAAGAATGAAAGATAAGAAGGTTTAACAGAAAAATGGAAAGCGAGAGAATGTTGCATGTGTATGCATGTGTGAGGAAGTATGACTGTGAAGTGAAGTTTGCCAACAAATTTCAGAAAGTACTAAGCATTTGAAAGAATACTTTAGTGTTTTATCAAAGAAGAAACTGCAGCTGGTGTGTCTGGAGAAATGGATTATGATCTGAATAGGCCTGCATCTTTTCTAGAGTCGATATATTGTTTGTATTGAGTATTCATTGCCCACGGCCATTAGAAACAAATGCCAGACTCAGGATTACGTAGTTTAACTCGCTGCTTCTCCTACTCCATTGAAGCTATTTACTGTGCATGTTGTCACTGGTGTAAATTTGTCTCAGGCATATGGGCAGAAATGTTGCTTCCAGCTTCCATGCCAAACCCTGTGGCCTTATTGAGTTAGTCTTGTAGTATCCATTTATTCTAGTATAACTGAAATGTTCCATTTTTTAATAAGCTAATTTTATTTCCAGTGACTTTTAAAATACTGAAATATATATATATATATATATATATATATATATATATATATATATATATATATATATATATATATATTAGTAATAATTATTTTCTAATGCAGCTGCCTTTCGAATTAATTTTCCAAGACTTGTCTCCTCCATATGAATTGCAAATTCAGATTGTAATGTGTGTGTGTGTGTGTGTGTGTGTGTGTGTGTGTGTGTGTGTGCGCGCGAGCGCGTCTCGGTACAGTCTGTATAAAGTTAAAGTGTCAGGTGTATGACTTTCTTGTGTTTCCAGAAATTGTGTAGTGTAGCAGATCTAATCATATGGAGGACAGATGTCCAATAACACTAAGGTAATGGTATAGTAAGGGTTACTGAAGAATATGTCTCAAAAGTTTAAGAAGGTTTCTATTAAAACTGCTTGACTGTGTTTCTGACATTGTTGGGAATGAGAAAAAAATTGCAGTTCTTGTTTGGCAGAGCTTAAATAAGATTTCTATCCTTTTTGCTTGTATGTGTAAAATATTGTTAAGTACTAGACCATGATTTTGCAGTTTATAGTTAACAAACATTTATGTTAATTTTTTATGTGAGCCTGTAAATCATCACTCAGTACTTTGCCCTTTTGTGGACTGCAAAAGTTGAGATGCTGTCAGATAATTTGCAGATTGTTGTCTTCAGATATTTTCTTTATGAGCTTCAAAACTGATAAATGCTTTTGATGTAATTAAGACTGATTAAGTGCAGACCTGAGCTTTCATGACTTTAGAATCTTTCTGTTTATAAATTTTTGAGCATTTCATCCTTCAGGGCATACAGCAGGTATTCTTTTCAGGGATGGAATACTGCAGTGCAAGTTATATGTGATAAGTGTTTTGTCCTTAAGGGCTTACCAGTTTCTTTTTTGTCACAGGTAACATTGCAGTGTCTTAGATTATCATATGTTATTGTACAGTAGACTCCCTCTTATTCGATCTCACTGGAACCAGACCTTAGGGTGTATAAATGAATGGCTGGTTAATCAGTAAAAGTATACAAAATAGCATTTATAGGTTATAAATCAGCTAGAATAACAGGCTTTGTGTTAGTATGCATTTTTCTAAAGAATATGAAGTCTAAAAGTCAAATGACTATCATTATTTAGCCCAGAGAAGGTAGAAGTGTTTATCTATTGCCTTTTGCTAGGGCTACAGCAGACATTTGATGGCTGGTTAGAGAGGCAGGATAAGAGGGAATCTGCTGTATAAGCCTCACTTTTAATTGTATTTTTCCATTAACCTGTAAATTATACAAACACTTGCTCTCAGCCAATCATGCAGGGATATAAACACTTAAGAGTTGCCTCATTTGATTTGCCACGACTGTGAACCGCAAGTATGTGTATGTAATTCTTTCATTTTGTATTGGGGCTTTGGACTGTTACAGCCAACTGAATTTATAAAGTGTACATTTTTTTTCCTTGTCTGTTTGGTGAATATGGCTGTCTGTAGATATTTACCTGTGATATATGCTTAATGGCTGTGGAATCTATTTCAATTACTTTTTTTGAATATAAATGAAATTTATAATAAAAAGGTAAATAAAAAATTAATTAAATTGTATATGTATTTTCACTGTCAGATGATACTGCATATGGCAATTCTGTCTTGTTGACCTGAAATACAGTAAACTGTGTTTGTGTGTGTGTGATGTATGTATATTTATAGGGAGAGAGAGAGAGATTGACTATTACATTTACGGATTGCCAAGCCATTTGATATGGTGTGAATATCCCATCTCTGGTACTCTTTTCGGTGAGTTCTGTCAACGCTTAGTGCTACCTGTGTGTTTTGTTGCTTACAGCTATGTCTTTGAGTAGACAGAGATGTATTGTATGAGGCATGCATAATCTAGCCACTGTGACATTTGCTGCCTTTTCCTAGTTCATGGTACTTGACATATTTCCTACAGGTGCACTGCCCTGGAGTTTGAAAAGTGGCATTAGGAAAGTGGAGTATGGCGATGATTATTCATCCCTAGAGGAGGTATACACCTTTCAGCTGCTCTTTCCTAAGTCTGAATAGTTGCATTGGTAAACATGACTGATTTGGCATAAGAAGGATCCTGTACTTGACTGTTGCATTGCTTTTTATGTGTGGTTACTGTTTGCATGGAATAGAGCTGATGCACAATACACAGTTGTAATTTTTATCAGAGAAGTCTGAAGTATGTCCAGAAGTAGCTGTAACTGCTAGGAGGGAGTAGCTGTCTATAGAAACTTGTTTTTTTTTTTTTTATTTTATCCAGCTTTGCAGAAATCATCTGCATTTGGAGTTGCCAGTAGAAAGTCACTGTTTTGTTTGCAACAGTCACTGTCTCGTTTTGCAGGACTAGTGTGCATTTGCAAGATTAATGTAATTTGTGCAAAGCAGCTTGGAATACTTTAATGTGGTGCCACTGTTTGAATTGAATGTAGCTGATACACAGTACAGAGCAAACATTTTGATCATAATGTGAGAAAAGGTAGAAAGTCTGGATGCTGTGGGTAGGGAAAGATGAGGGAGGAGTCTAGAGGGGTACTGGGTTGATGTGTGTGGGGGGAAAATTGGTAGGCAGTAGGGATATGGTACTGTGGAGGCCTTCACACAGGCCACAATTTCACCTAAGGCCAGCATTAACCTTGGTGTACTGGGCATCTGCACCTTTTTGAAGAGAGTCAACTACAAACTGCCATAGCATAAAAAGGCTTGGAAGAAGGAGCATAGCTATCATAAGATGTATGTAACAAAAAAAAGTTATGAAAGGTCCAAAAAGTAGGTAGTGAGGAGGGAAAGAGAAGCTATATTCATCCAGCCAATCCCATAAAAGACCAGTGTTTGGGGCATTTTCTTGTCTGAGTGCCATAGCTTGTTTCAGTTGCATCCCTTTTTTGTCCCATGTGACTCTGTAGTCTTCTGTTGAAACTAATAAAACATCCAGTCTTGTCATCCATTTCTAGATGTTTGCCCTTCAGAAATTTTTGTTGCAACATCTGAAATGTGTTTACAAAGTGATATTCCTACAATTTTGCTACAAACACCTGGGATGTCTCATGATGTCCTTCATGGATGCATCTGCAGTCATAACAACTGGGTTGTCCTGTCGTCAGGCAGCCCTGCAGTCGGCCGGATTCCAAAGTCCGGGTCCGGCTTCGGCTGATGTCGCACTCCACCCGACGTCATCTCTGTTGGTCTTCGGGTATAAAAGCATCAGCCGACGCCATTTTCCCCAGTCTTTCTTGCCGCGTGGCGCCCGAAGCAGAAGCTGTTCGCAAGTGCCGGTCGGTCGGATCCAGAGATTACTTCTACCGAATACTACTTCGAAGACTTCTAAAGCTAAGTACCCCGTTGGGGACTCTTTCTTGCCTCAGCCGATGTCAGAAAAAGTTAACAATTGTTTAACCTGTGGGAAACAAATACCTCATAAAGATTTCCACTCTTACTGTCTGCCTTGTTTAGGCCCAGCCCACGACGTAGCAGCCTGTTCGGCCTGTGCTTCCTTCAACCGACGAACGCTTAGGCGTCGGTCGGAGTTTGCAGAACAGTTTTTCGGTTCTGATTTTGCGTACATTATGCCGTCGGATCCTCCGACTACCCAATCTACCAAAAACGCAAAGATAAAGACCGACACTCGCGGTCCGCGGTTTCGGCCGAAACCATGGTTAAGCAAACCGCGAGTGTCTCGGTTTCGGCCGAAACCGAGAAAACTGATCAAAGTACAGCTGAACCTATTCCTACAACTGAGGCCCCTGCTACAACTCTTGAATCGACCTCAGAAATTTTACCCACTACGGTGGTTGACTTATCAGACACCATCCCCTTGGATGTCTCTACCCCAGCACGTGGTGCTGCTAGGCCTCCAGCAGCCATGTCCATTAAGGCCTTCGCCAGGGCTAAAGCAGCCAAGACTACTAAAACAGTGCCTGTTAAACCCCCACTTCCAGGCCCTCTTCTAGTTCTCAAATGCTTACCTTGGCAGAAGATTTAATTTCTTTAATTAGAGGATCTCAATCTCACCCAGACAGGGCCTCTCAGCCCCCAGAGAAGAGACCTAGGGCAGAGCGCCCTGAGCCAGTGTCTTCTGATGATTCTGCTGATGAATCAGACATAACTGACCAGCCAGAGGCTCCCTTCTCCAATTTTGAAGATTCTGATGCTGAAGAATCCATTCCAGCTGCTTCCCCACCAGAAGAATTCTCCTTTGGGGAAACCTTGCATGCCATGCGAGAACAGTTCCAATGGCAGCAACAGGATTTTTCAGACTCCAGAAAAAGACTTAGGACCTTTCTGCACCTCCCACAGCACAGGCCCTTAGCTATACCCTCCGGTTCTCTCTGTGGTGGATGATGCTTTCAATGATGTTTGCTCCGCTCCAGATTCTTTACCCCCAGCCCCTGCCAAACCAGACAGATTTTACAGGGTGCCAGATACTCATCACCACCTTTACAAGGCCCCCCTTGCAGACCCAGAAACTATATCCCAGGGTCCCAAGGCAGTAGCCGCGACCACAGCTAAAAACCCTATTCCTTCTGAAAGGGAAGCAAGGTCATTAGACAGATGGGGTAAAAAGGTCTACACTTCAGCTACTCTCTCAGCTAGAGCTTTAAACTGTCAGTTTCACATGATACAATACCAAGAGTTTATGCTTGATCAGTTAACTAAAAAACTAACCACTGATGAATCTCTTGATAAGAAATCTGTATTAGACATGGTAAATAACATACAACAGGTTAGCAACCATTCCTTAAAATGTGGCTATGATGCACTGGAGGCTTCATTTAGATCAGCCATGACAGGCACAGTGATAAGAAGGCATGCATGGCTAAAGGAACAAGCTTTACCGGATCATGTTAAAGCTAAGTTGCTAGATGCTCCTATGGACAAGACAAGTTTGTTTGGTACACCTGCCCAGCAGGTTATGAAGAAAATGGAAGAAAAGGCAAAATCTGTTCAAACTGTTAAAGATTTCTTGCAGGTTCAACCCCCAAGGTTTAGCAGGAACTGGCCTGCCAAAAATTGGTCCTTTCCTGACTCCACAAAATTTCAAAGGGGCAGGAATAGACGTTCCAGAGGCAGAAACCAATCCAGAGGAGGTGCCTACAGAGGACGACAGTGGCAAGGTAACAACAGAGGCACAGACACAGCCACTGCCACTACATCAGCACAACCACAGTGACTTAACCCTAAATCCGCCTACAAGGGAACAAATAGCAGCTCCTCTAGGCGGAAAGTTAACCTTATTTTCAAAGAACTGGCACTACATAACAAAAGACAAGTGGATTTTACAAACCATACATCAAGGTTACCGGTTTCACTTCCACACTTTACCAGTCAAAAGAGGAATGCCAAATCTACCTCCAAATCAAAAAACAGAGGCACTACAACAGATAATGGAGTTAGCAAACATGAGAGCTGTGGAAAGAGTGCCAACAGCAGAGCAAGGAAAGGGGTTCTATTCCAGACTATTCCTAGTTCCAAGAAAGGAAAAAAGTTGGAGACCAATTCTCGACCTGTCCACCTTAAATACATACATCATTGTCCCAAAATTCAAAATGCTGACCCTACAGCAACTTCTTCCCATGCTGGGCAAGGAGTCTTGGCTGGTAACTCTAGATCTCAAGGAGGCATACCTGCACGTCCCCATTCGACCAATCTGCAGAAGATACCTCAGATTTCTTGCAGGATCAGAGCACTATCAATTCTCAGCATTGCCCTTTGGCTTATCTACTGCCCAGAGTATTCACAAAATGCCTGGCATCAGTAATCGCCCATTGCAGACTACAGGGAATTCAAATTTACCCATACCTGGACGACTGCCTGCTACAAGGGGACAACAAAAGCAAGCTGACAACAGATTTACAAAGGGTCATTTACTTGCTACAAGCACTGGGATACACAGTCAATTTACAAAAGTCAAGGCTGATACCATCCCAAACAAGGACATTCTTGGGCTGAATTGGACACAGTAAAACAAATGGCATTCCTGACTACAGAAAAACAAAAAGAACTTCCTCTTTACTTCTTGGCACTAACAAAACTGAACAAGTTAACAGCAAGAAAAGTTCTGCAGGCCTTGGGCTTCATGGCATCATGCATAATCTTGGTTCCATTTGCCAGACTACATATGAGAAAACTACAGTGGTACCTAAAGAATTTATGGTCCCAACACAGACACAGTCTAGAAACAGAAATTCCACTAATTCCATGCTTAAAACAGGAGTTCCTATGGTGGGCTCAGGCATGCCAGTCAAACCCAGGCCTACCCTTTCGCAGATGTCAAGCAAGCCAGACCATCACAACAGACGCTTCAGACCTAGGATGGGGGCCCACATGCTGAACAAATGCGTGCAAGGATTGTGGACACAGGATCAACTTCACCTGCACATCAATCTAAAAGAAATGCTGGCAGTAAAACTGGCAATCCAAAAGTTCAAACCATTTCTCAAAGAGGGCCAGTTGATGATAAGGACAGACAACACCACAGTCATGTGGTACATCAACAAACAGGGAGGCACTCATTCATACCCGCTATGCAGTATGTCCTTGGTGCTGTGGACCCTGGCACTCAGCTACAACATCCAGTTACAGGCAATATTTGTACCGGGGAAAGACAATACTCTAGCAGACATATTAAGCAGAACCACTTCGGATGCCCACGAATGGAAGCTGCACCCGGACATCTTCAAGACCATCTCAACGAAATGGGGAATGCCACAGATAGACCTATTCGCATCACCTCTCAATCACCAGCTCAAAAGATTCTGCACAAGGACATTCCACCCACTAGCATGGAAAGTGGACTCGCTCTCCTTCAACTGGAAAGGCCTAACAGCATATGCATTCCCACCTCTTCCTTTGATACACAAGGTACTACTAAAAATCAAGGAAGAACGTCCAAGGATAATCCTGATAGCTCCAAACTGGCCAAGACAACACTGGTACCCACTACTGAGGAGCATGTCTCGGAACAATATGTGGCCAATACCCCTGATGCCTTTGATGTTAACTCAGAACAACGACAGCATCATACATCCAAACCTAAAAACGTTGCAACTGACTGCATGGAACATCACATAGCAGCAGCTAATCCAGAACTTTCCCAAAGAGTTAAAGACATTATTCTTGAAGCACGCAGACCTTCAACAAGAAGGAACTATGCTGGAAAATGGAAAAGGTTTGTCATTTGGAGTACGGAAAGAGGAAAAGATGTGTCAAACATAGATATGCCTAACATTCTGGAGTATCTGGCGAACTTCTTCATTCAGGCCTGTCCTACTCCTCCATCAAGATACATGCATCAGCTATTTCAGCAGAATACAGCTTTGATCCACCTGTTTTTCGCACCCTTTGCTCAGGCAGTTCCTCAGAGGAATCAAGAATGTAAAACCTCCAAGGAAACCACCATTACCAGCTTGGGATTTAAACTTTGTGCTAGAAAAGTTGACACTTTCACCCTTTGAACCAGCAGCAACAGCAGACCTACAACACCTGTCATGGAAAACTGCTTTCCTACTGGCAATTACTTCAGCAAGGAGGGTTTCAGAACTACAGGCCTTAATGGCAGTGCAACCCTTCCTAATCTTCCACCAAGATAGAGTGTCCATGAGGACTAATCCTACATTTATGCCCAAGGTGGTATCCAGAGTGTCTTTAAACCAGGCCATCCACCTACCTACCTTCTTTCCCAACCCACAAAACAGAGGGGAAAGAATACTGCATACCTTGGATGTACATAGACAGCTACGCTACTACTTGGACAGAACAAAAATAGCAGAAAGACTGACCAACTTTTTGTAGCCTATGCAACAGGAAGGGAAGGAAAAGCTATTTCCAAACAGACAATCTCCAAATGGATAGGAAATTGCATACGATACTGTTACTCCTTCCATGGAAAACCAATTCCACAGAACATAAGACCTCATTCTACAAGGGCAACAGCCACTACCACAGCCTTCTTACGAGGAGTGGCAACCAAAGACATTATTGAGGCGGCTACTTGGACCTCCGTGCATACATTTGCCAAGCATTATAATTTTCCTCTATATTCCAGATCCCGAGCAGGGTTTGCCACTGCTGTACTGCAAGGGATCCTAAACACACCATAATCTACTTTTATCCTCCTCCCCTAGTTGGCTATGGTATTCTACCCAGTTGTTATGACTGCAGATGCATCCATGAAGGACATAGTACAGTTTTGTACCTACCATAAATGTAGATGTCCGAACTGGATAGCATCTGCAGTCAGGATTACCCTCCCTCCTTCCCCTCTGTGGTACTCCTAGGGTGTTTACCCTCCTAATAGCTAGCTGTTGGGGGGGGGTCTTTTATGGTGTATTTGTTTGTATATATGTACTTACATGCTTACTGTTGTGTTTACCTCTATCTATTTGGAAACATTGGCATCTATCCAAATTTTAGCCTGCAAGAGGGCTACTGGCATCTGGGGCAAGAAACACTGAGGAAAATGGCGTCGGCTGATGCTTTTATACCCGAAGACCAACAGAGATGACGTCGGGTGGAGTGCGACATCAGCCGAAGCCGGACCCGGACTTTGGAATCCGGCCGACTGCAGGGCTGCCTGACGACAGGACAACCCAGTTGTTATGACTGCAGATGCTATCCAGTTCGGACATCTACATTTATGGTAGGTACAAAACTGTACTATTCTTCTGATTTCTTGGAAAATTCTTGTCAGGGAAGAACCTCCATCTTTCCTTCTTATTACGGCTCATGTCAGAGGTAAGGTATCCACCCCACACTGGTGCTTGCCTCTGTAACCTTTCATTACAAGACATGCAGCAATGCATGTCTGGCTGCATAGTACAAAATGTGTCCTCACACTGCCCACTCTTTCTCTTCAGGAGTGGTTGCACGTAAGAAGAGGTAAAAAAAAAAAAAAAAAAAAACCTCTCCCCTGGATTCCCCTGAATTAGAGTTGGATGAGGAAGATGTGGTATATTCCAAAAATATCTGCTGCCACTGGTAATGGGGAGACCCATTTCAAGGCTGCAGTTGTTAAAAAATGCCATCTATTTGTTACCATACTGGTCTTAGTTCATATTAACATTTATTCTGATATCTCCCAACCTCTGACACTGCAAAAGCTGTTCTGAGTTTGCCAAAACTTCTAAGTTTTGCAAAGTTTTTCTGTGCACATTTTTCTGTATTTCTGAACATTTCTCATGGTTTGTGAACTTATTTCCAAGGACTCCTGATATGGCAGGGCTCTGCCTTTTACTGTAAAGCATTTGTTACTGCACTTGAGCTCAAAACCAGTTTGTTTTACATTAAAAGGATTTTATTCTGCACTCTGGTGGGAGCAGAGGACTGATTCAGCCCATCCAAGTTGGGAACTGCTCGTGGAAGGCTTGTTGTGTATTTATGTGATTGGCCTGAGGGCTTAACTGTGTAAGAGTCTTTCATCATCCTGGTATAAAAGCCTCTGTGGAAATGTGGTTACCCATGACTTGCATTAAGCAAACTTCTCCAGTTTAAAATCCTCTATAGGAAATGCTGTCCTTAGTCTCCCACTGTTCATAGCAGCTTGAAGAGCTGCCAGTTTGTGCACAGGGCTGCACCACTACAGGTCATATTATAGTACACTACTAAACACTCTTACTTACTTAGACCTTTAAGTGACTCTTCCCCTGCTTCTTCCCATCTATGAAGGATGTGGTATAATGAATAGGCACTCCCTGGCATCTCCCTTTCTGGCCCGATGGATATGGGCATCCTGAGGCGGTGTAGTAACTACCTCATATTCACTGACAACCATTTCATTTTAGAACAAACAGTGTTTGAGAGATTTAAGTATACAGTGTTAATGGAGGTGAAGCTCTCACATACACACACACAAAAAAAATGCAAACCAGGTTGTCAACATTATTCACAAAACACTCTACCAGCACTAAGGAACAAACACATAGACCGACATATGCAGAGGTACTCACTTGTAATATAACTAGATCTCTTAAAAGCATCTTTCACTGGTCCTGCACACTCTCAAAAAAGACAGCACCTCACATAACACATAACTCTGAAAATCACAGTAGTCCCACTTCCAAGCCCATAAGGCAACACACCACACAGCTGAATATTCTAGTTATTGGGGATTCCATTGTAAGACTTACTGATGCCCCCCCTTTTCAGGCTAAACAAGGAGAAGTTCACAGTGAGCTGTCTGGAGCCAGGATCTGCCTGGTCTCTCACTCACTCACACACACACACACACACACACACACACACACACACACACACACACACACACACACACTCTCACACTCTCACTCTCACACACTCACACACTCACACACTTAAGTCTTTAAACCACAAGTGCAAGTAGGACAATGTCATATTCCATATATGAATAAATGAAGTAAGACGTACCTCACAGGACTGTATGAAGAGAAACATGATGGTGCACTCTGAATGTGTGTCCTAGGCGGGTATGAATCTAGCCTTGAGTAGTATCCTACCTTCACCAAAGAGGATGCCACAGTCCCAGCGGAAATGATTGACGCCAATTCCCAGCAATTGGCTTAGTTTCTGGTGTCACAATAAAGCGATCCAATATCTGTCAGCCTGGAGAGACATAATCAACAAACCATGATGCCTTGCCAGAGGTGGTTTGCACTTGTCACCACTTGAATTCCAAAACTGGCAAAAACTTTATCTATCCCCATGGTGTCTTTTTTTAGGCTTTGCCAAGTTGTTCAACCCGCAAACATAACAAAAATCAATCACAGCTACTTAAAGGTACTGCTGCTCATTGCTAGGAGTTTAAATAAAAAACTGCACTTCATGGAAGTACTCATCATCCTGGAGAATACAAACATATGTGCAATCACAGAAACATGGGTTAGAACCATGAAATGCAACCTGTGGCTATCAATGGCTAGATTGCCTTTCATACATTTCAGTTAATCCCCTCAGCTCAGGATAAAACAGAGATATGAGATGTATGTGCTCATAAATGATATGCCCAACTAACTATAGGTGTGATCCTCTATCTAGCTACAGATCCCCTAACATGAGTCTGGAAGACCATACCTCCTACCTAAACCTACTGGAATATCTTAAATATTCATCCTAACACCATACATATGGGGTGACTTCAACTACCTCTCCATAAACTGGGAGACTTATACAACCCATAATTCACTTGCTCAGAGGTCTTTGGACTTCATCATTGCAAACACCCTGGAGTTAACTAATTCGTTCCCCAACTTCAGGTACAAATATCCTAGACCTAGTACTCAAAAACATGGGGGAATGCTACTCCTGCCCATGCATTATTGCTTCTCTGGTAAGATCTGACCATAAAATGATCTCCTTTAGTATTAAAACTAACCTAGAATCCCCATCAAACTCCAAACCTGTTAAGAACTTTGCTAAGGCCAATTACCTCAAACTAAGTGACAGCTTATTAAACATACAAGCCCCTCGAACCTGGATGACACTGACGCCAACTCTGAGCTGTATACAAAAAGCACTGTACAACCACATTCATAGCTGCATAAAGGTACCTGTCTGAGTCAAACCTATGATTACTGGCAAAAGAAAACCACCCTGGTGAACCCCAAGCATAAATAGGCTATTCAACAAAAGGGAAAAAAATCCTCTCCAAAGCCAAGAAGGAACAGACAAAACAGTGCAAAAAGATACTCACCAGTCTAAACAAACAAATTAGAAAGATGGTCAAATCTTTCAAAACAAACTATGAGGCAAAGATAGCCTCTCAGGTGAAAAAGAACAATAAGATGTTCTTCATGTTTCACTGTTGCAGTCATCACATTTGGGTTATCCCTGCCTGGGTGGCCCTCAGTCGGCCCGAATACCAGAGGCTTAGTATTTCTGCGTCGGTTGCTGTCACTGCAGGACTGATGTTAGGTCATCAGTGGTATAAAATAAGGCTGCTGATGCCATTACATCAGTCTTTCTTGCCAAAGAGACCGAAGCAGAAGCAGTTCACATGAGTGCCGGTCGGCCACTACCTGAGTTTTTGTTTCCGAACTGAAGTTGAAGTCTTCTAAAGCTAAGTACCCCATTGGGGGATCCTTTTTTCTTGCTCTAACCGATGTCAGAAAAAGTTAACAATTGTCTCGCCTGTGGAAAGCAAATAACACACCGAGACTTTAATTCTTACTGCGTCACTTGCTTAGGCCCAGACCATGACATCCCCCACCGTCGCTTTTGTGCTTTGTTCAACGCCAGAACTGTACGTCGTCGGGCCCTTATTGTAGCTAGATATTTTTGCTCTCAGTCCTCGAATTCTGATATGGCTTTGGTAAGCCATCCGACAACAGATCTTTGAAAAAAACGTAAGGATAAAGACAGAGACAGACTACACTGGTCCAAAACTGCCGATGACACTTCCGTTAAGCTAGTCGTCAGTCCTCCGGTCCTCAGTGAAGCACTTTTGCAGCCCCTGATGCCCACTTCTGTGGATTTGCAGGCCACTACCAAGACCCTTTCAGAGTGTGCCATATGCTGCGAGACTCTTCTTCGACTAAGAATCCTGTGGATATCTCTACCTTGGATGGGTCAAGAGCCGCTGAGCAGGCACCAGCTTCCAAGGAAGTACTTTGCACTACCGCTACTCGACACAGACAGATGACTTTACGCGTCTACAGTTCTTTCAAAAACTAACGAGTTTCTAAGGCCCAGGGTACGAACCACACCCAAAAAAAACGACAACCCAAGCTCAGGCACCTGCTTCCTTGCCTCAGTCTCAAATGCTTAAAATGGCAGAAGACCTTATAATGCTTATCAGGGGAAGCCAGGCTACCCCTTCAAAAATGAAAACGAGATTTGCCCCCAGTAGTTTTATCTGAACAGAAGTCCGACGACACTGATGCATCTGAATATGAAGGTATGCAACCCTTGTCTGCTTATGAGGATTCTGATGCAGAGGAATCCATCCCTTCAGCCTCTCCATCAAAGGTCTTTTCCTTTGGGGAAACTCTACATACTTTAAGGAAGCATTTCCAATGGGAATATCAGGACTACCCTCAATCAAAAAAGAGACTCAGGGAATTCTTAGATCTCCCACAGCACAGACCTCTGGCCATTTCTCCTGTTGTGGATGATGTTTTTATGGAATCCAGTGTGACTCCTGACACCCTCTCTCCTGCTCCCAGGAGACCTGACAGGTACTATAGAGTCCCTGACTCTCACAAATTTCTTTTCAAAAATCCTACTGCTGACCCTGAGGTAATCCCTCAAGGACCTAAAGGATTCAAAGCAACTTCAGCTAAGAATCCCAACCCATCAGATAGGGATTCCCGAGCATTGGACAGATGGTGTAAAAAAGTATACACCTCTGCTACTCTTGCTATTAGAGAACTAAATTGTCAGTTCCATATGCTGAAATATCAGCAACATACCATGGAACTCCAAAAAACAAAAAATATCTTCTTTTCCTGCTTGTGCAGAAAGTAGAGCTACAAGAGTTAATACATTCTGCACACCTTACAATGTGGTTTTGACGCCCTAGAAGCATCTTGCAGGGCAGCAGTCATTGGTTATGTCCTTAGGAGGCATGCTTGCTTAAGGAGCAGCCCTTGCCAGACCATGGCAAATCCAAATTATTGGACGCACCCTTGCACAAAGACAACTTATTTGGCACCAAGGCAGAAGAGGTCTTTAAAAAGATGGAAGAAAAAGCTAAATCTATGCAGACAGTTAAAGACTTCTTACAGGTCCAGCCACCGAGATTCAGTAGGCATTGCCCCTCCAAGCACTGGTCGTTTCCTTCCCCCTCCAGGTCAGCTTAGCCCAGACCCAGGGGAAGCAGGCCCCCCAGACAACAGCCCCAAGGAATGCAGAGATCTAAGCAGTGGAGATGTTCTTCGTGTTTCACTGTTGCAGTCATTACATTTGGGTAATCTGCTGGCAGGTTACCCTCAGTCGGCCTGAATTCCAAAGTCTTGGGTCCTGCGTCAGTTCCTGTCTCCTCTTGCATGACGTCAGGTCATCAGGGGTATAAAACAGGCAGCTGATGCCATTTTCTGTAGTCTTTCTTGCCGTGCGGTGCCTGAAGCAGAAGCAGTTCGCAAGTGCTGGTCGGCCGACTGCTGAAATTTTCAAATTCGAGTTTCAGAACCGAAGTCTTCACTAAAGCTAAGTACCCCGTTGGGGAAACTTTTTCTTGCTCCATACCATTGTCAGTAAAAGTTAATAATTGCATTACTTGTGGGAAGCAAATACCTCATAAGGATTTCCATTTATACTGTATTCCTTGCCTAGGCCCTTATCATAACGTGCCTAGCTGTTGGTTTTGTGCTAGATTTAACCAGCACACTATTAAGCGTCTGTATATCTTTGCTTCAAAATATTTTGGAAACAGATTTAACTACCCTGAAATGTCATCGGATAGCAATCCAACTACCGGAGTTCACAAAAAATGCAAAGAAAAGGACAGAGACAGACTGTCAAGGTCCAAAACCGACAACGAAGCTTCTCCTAAGCCAGTCGCCGGTTCGCCAGTACTCAGTGAGGCACTTTCGCAGCTCCTGATACCCGCTACTTTTGAGTCGCAGGCATCTACCGAGACCCATGTGGAGTCCGGCATGCCGCGAGATTCTCCAAGTATTGTACCCGCGGATGTCTCTTCCCTCGGATGGATCTGGAGCTGCTGAGCAGGCACTGGCTTCTGAGGGTGTCTTCAGGCCACAGCATTTCTATATAAAACCGACGCCAGATTCAAAATCAAAGACAAAAAGCAATTTCTAAAGCTAAAAAACCGATGCATGATCCACGTGCACAGGCCTCTATGCCCAAAAAGCAGATGATCAAAATGGCTGAAGACCTAATTACCTTGATCAGGGGTTCCCAGCCCCATCCTGATAAGAGGCCTAGGCAAGACACTGATTATGAATCTTCAGATCAGGTTTCTGTTTCTTCTGATCAGGAATTTTCTATACCACCCTATGAGGATTCTGATGCAGAGGAATCTATCCAATGCATCTCCTCCTTAAGATTATTCCTTTGGAGAAACCTTGCATACTTTGAGGGAGCATTTTCACTGGGAGAGTCAAGATTTCTCAGAATCAAAAAAGAGGCTTGGGGATTTCCTTCTTCTCCCTCAGCATAGGCCTTTAGCCATACCTCCTGTTTTAGACATTGTGGATGATGTGTTTTCGGAGTCAAGCTTGACTCCAGACTCCTTACCTCCGGCTCCAAACAAGCCTGACAGATATTACGGGGATGTTCATCGTGTTTCACTGTTGCAGTCATGACTGTAGGGTTCTCCCCTGCCGGCAGGCAGTCCTCACTCAGCCAGAATCCCAAAGTCTGGGTCCGGCATCGGCTGTTCAACCATGCTCCCTGACGTCAGAGCGCCAGGAGTACAAAGCTGACAGCCGACGCCATCTTCTCCAGTCTTTCTTGCCGTGCGGTGATAGCAGATGTCCTTCAAGGATGCATCTGCAGTCATAACATACGGGTTGTCCTGCCTCAGGCAGCCCTTTGGTCGGCCGGATTCCAAAGTCTGGGTCTGGCCTCGGCTGATGTCGCACTTCACCCGACGTCATAGCTCCTGGGGTATAAAGGCATCAGCCGATGCCATTTTCCTCAGTCTTTCTTGCCACGCGGTGCCTGAAGCAGAAGCTATTCGCAAGTGCCGGTCGGTCAGATCCAGAGAATTCAGTTACCGAAGACTTCTAAAAAAGCTAAGTACCCCGTCGGGGACTCTTTCTGGCCTCAGCCGATGTCAGACAAAGTAAATAATTGTTTAACTTGTGGGAAACAAATACCTCATAAGGATTTCCACTCTTACTGCCTTCCTTGCTTAGGCCCAGACCACGACGTTTCAACTTGTTTAGCCTGTGCCTCCTTCAACCGACGGACACTTAGACGTCGGTCGGAGTTTGCTGAAGAGTTTTTTGGGCCCGCTTTTGCATATAAAATGCCGTCGGAGACTCCGACTTCACATTTAGTCAAAAAAACGCAAGGAAAAGGACCGACACTCGCGGCCCGTGGTTTTCGGCTGAAACCACGGTTAGGCCTACCGCGAGTGTCTCGGTTTCGGCTGAAACCGAGTCCTCGGTTCTTCCTTCGGCCGAAAGCATGCCTCCGACAACCGAGGCCTAAGAGGCCCCGGCTGAGTCGGCTACAGAAATTCCCACCGAAGAAGCAGGCACACAAGATTTGTCCGACACCATTCCGTTGGACATCTCTACTCCTGCACGTGGGGCAGCTAGACCCCCTGCTTCTATGTCTATTAAGGCCTTTTCCAGGGCTAAAGCAGCTAAACTTTCCAAGGCCTTACCTACTAAAGCTCCCTCTCACAGACCTTCCTCTACTTCTCAGATTCTCAGCCTTGCTGAGGACCTTATTTCTCTGATCAGGGGATCCCAACCTCACCCAGACAGGGCCTCACAACCTCCTCCTGAAAAAAGGCCCAGGACTGAACCCCCTGAACCTCTCTCCTCTGACTATTCCTCGGATGGATCAGATTTATCAGACCATCAGGAAGGACCATACTCACCTTATGAGGATTCGGATGCAGAAGACTCCATTCCTTCTGCCTCCCCCCCAGAAGAATTTTCATTTGGGGAAACTCTTCACTCAATGAGGGAACACTTCCAATGGCAGGGTCAGGATTTTTCTGATTCTAGGAAAAGGCTAAGGACTTTTTTACACTTACCACAGCATAGGCCTTTAGCCATTCCACCTGTACTATCAGTTGTTGATGATGCATACAATGATGCCAGTTCTGCCCCTGATTCTCTTCCCCCGGCCCCTGCCAAACCTGACAGATATTACAGGGTCCCGGATTCTCACTTCCACTTGTATAAGGCCCATGCTGCAGACCCAGAAACCATTTCTCAGGGCCCTAAGGGTGTTGCAGCTGCCTCTGCCAAAAAACCCCTACCCTCTGAAAGAGAATCAAGAGCATTAGAGAGATGGGGTAAAAAGGTTTATACATCTGCTACTCTTTCTGCCAGGGCTTTAAACTGTCAATTCCACATGATACAGTACCAGGAATTTTTGTTAGATCAGCTGAATAAAAAGCTTGCCTCTCCTGAACCTTTAGACCGTAAGTCCCTTCAGGATTTGGTACACAACTCTCAGCAGGTCAGTAATCATTTCTTAAAATGTGGCTATGATGCACTGGAGGCTTCATTTAGATCAGCTATGACTGGAGCAGTGATTTGAAGGCATGCCTGGCTAAAAGAGCAATCCTTGCCAGACCATGTTAAGTCTAAACTCCTAGATTCCCCTATGGAGAAACAAAGTTTATTTGGCTCCCCTGCACAGGAGGTTCTAAAGAAAGTGGAAGAAAAAGCAAAATCTGTGCAAACAGTCAAGGATTTTCTGCAGGTCCAACCTCCGAGGTTTAGCAGAAATTGGCCTTCAAAGAATTGGTCCTTTCCAGACACCTCCAGAGCACACAGAGGAAGAAATAGACGCCCAAGAGGCAGAGGACAATCAAGGGCTGCCTACAGGGGTCGTCAGTGGCAACCTGCCAACCAGAGGAGTACCGCCACAGCTGCGACTGCAACCACTTCCACAGGACAGACACAATGACTTGCCTCTGATTCCGCCTACCAGGGAACAACTGGAAGCACCCTTGGGCGGAAAGCTAGCTTTATTTTCAAAAAACTGGCATTGCATTACAGGAGACAAATGGACTTTGCAAACAATAGACAAAGGCTACAGGTTTCACTTCCACACTTTACCAAAAAAGAGAGGAATGCCAAACCTTCCACCAAGCCAGAAATCAGAGGCTCAAAAACAAATCATCAACTTACTAAGGATGAGAGCAATAGAAAAAGTACCATCAATGGAACAAGGCCAAGGATTTTACTCCAGACTATTCCTTGTACCAAGAAAAGAAACTCAATGGAGGCCTATTCTCGACTTGTCCGCACTGAACACATATCTCATTGTACCAAAATTCAAGATGCTGACCCTACAGCAACTTCTTCCCATGTTGGGCAAGGAGTCCTGGCTGGTGACTCCAGATCTCAAGGAGGCATACCTGCACGTCCCTATATGACCAGATTGCAGAAGACACCTCAGATTTCTTGCAGGATCAGCGCATTATCAATTCTCAGCATTGCCCTTTGGCTCATCTACTGCGCCCAGAGTATTCATGAAATGCCTGGCATCAGTAATTGCACATTGCAGGCTTCAGGGAATTCAAATCTACCCATACCTGGACGACTGCCTAATACAAGCGGACAACAAGACAAAAATAATAAAGGATTTGGCCTATGTCATACAACTGCTGCAAGCCCTGGGATACACAGTCAACATACAGAAGTCAAGACTAGTGCCATCCCAAAGGATAACATTTTTGGGTGCAGAACTGGACACAATAACACAGATGGCTTTTCTCACAGAAGACAAACAAAGGCAACTACCAGTCTACTTCATGGCATTGACAAGACAAACTCAGCTTACTGCAAGGAAAGTCCTGCAGGCCCTGGGTTACATGGCATCCTGCATAATCTTGATCCCACATACCAGGCTGCATATGAGAAAATTACAATGGTACCTAAGGAATGTATGGTCTCAACACAGACACAGTCTAGAAACCATGATACCAATCATTCCATGCCTGAAAAAAGAATTCCTGTGGTGGGCTCAGGCCTGCCAGACCAACAGAGGGTTGCCTTTCCACAAACCACAACCAAGGCAGATCATCACCACGGACGCCTCAGACCTAGGCTGGGGGGCACACATGGAAGACAAGTGTATCCAAGGCCTATGGTCCCAAGACCAGCTGAATCTACACATAAATCTAAAGGAGATGCTGGCAGTGAAGCATGCAATCGAGGCATTCAAATCATTCCTCCAGCAAGGACACCTGCTGATAAGGACGGACAATACCACAGTCATGTGGTACATCAACAAACAGGGAGGCACGCATTCCTACCCTCTATGCCGGATGGCAATGGACCTGTGGAACCTAGGCCTGAATCTCAACATTCAACTGCAGGCCAGCTTCGTACCAGGAAAAGAGAATTCACTAGCAGACAGCTTAAGCAGAACTACCATGGATGCTCACGAATGGATGCTGCATCCAGACATCTTCAAAACCATAACAAAGAAATGGGGAATGACAGAGATAGACCTGTTCGCCTCCCCACTCAACCACCAACTGAAGAAATTCTGCTCAAGAGAATACCACCCACAAGCCTGGAGGGTGGACTCCCTTTCTTTCAGCTGGAAGGCCCTGACAGTTTATGCCTTTCCGCCTCTCCCATTGATGTACAGAGTTCTACTGAAGATCAGGGAGGAACAGCCAAAGGTAATTCTGATAGCTCCAGACTGGCCAAGGCAGCATTGGTACCCGCTACTGAGAAGCATGTCTCGGACGAACTCATGGCCTCTACCTCTATGGCCTTTACTTCTAACGCAAAACAACTACAAGACCCTGCATCCAAACTTGAAAACGCTGCAGCTAACTGCCTGGAAAATTGCATAAAACAAAACCATCCTGTTTTATCTCAGAGAGTCAAGGACATTATCCTGGAGGCTCGCAGACCCTCCACAAGGAAAACATACTCAGCCAAATGGAAGAGATTCCTCATTTGGAGTGCATCAAAGGGAACAAATGTCACACTGGCAAACCTAGCACACATCCTAGAATACTTAGCAGAACTGTTCCACAATGGCCTGTCCTATTCTTCCATTAAGATTCATGCTTCAGCAATTTCAGCAGAGTATAACATGGATCCTCCTATCTTCTCTCACCCTCTCCTCAGACAATTTCTAAGAGGGATCAAAAATGTAAAACCTCCAAGGAAACCACCTCTGCCTGCATGGGATCTCAATTTTGTGCTGGAAAAATTAACACTTCCCCCTTTTAAACCAGCAGCATCAGCAGACTTACAGTTTTTATCTTGGAAAACTGCCTTCCTTCTAGCAATCACTTCAGCAAGAAGGGTATCTGAGTTACAGGCATTAATGGCAGTGCAGCCTTTCCTTATCTTTCACCAGGATAGAGTGTCTCTGAGAACCAATCCTACTTTCATGCCAAAGGTGGTATCCAGGGTATCCTTGAACCAAGCTATTCATTTACCTACGTTCTTCCCTAACCCACAGAACAGTGGGGAAAGACTACTGCACACCTTGGATGTACACAGACAACTGCGCTACTACCTGGACAGAACTAAGACCAGCAGAAAAACTGACCAGCTTCTGGTTGCATATGCAACAGGAGTGCAAGGAAAAGCAATTTCCAAACAGACAATTTCAAAATGGATAGGAAATTGCATTCGATTCTGCTACTTTTTTCATGGAAAGACAGCTCCTGAAAATATCAGGCCTCACTCCACAAGAGCTACAGCCACCACTACAGCTTTCCTACGAGGAGTGGCTGCCAAAGACATTTTAGAAGCTGCTACTTGGAGCTCCATGCATACATTTGCCAAGCACTACAATCTTTCATTATACTCCAGATCCCGAGCAGGTTTTGCAACTGCAGTTTTACTAGGGATCTTAACTACACCATCATTATCTTAGTGCCTCCTCCCCCAGTTTGGCTATGGTATTCTACCCATATTTTATGACTGCAGATGCATCCTTGAAGGACATAGTACAGTTTTGTACCTACCATAAATGTAGATGTCCGATAGGTATGCATCTGCAGTCAGGATTACACACCCTCCTTCCCCTCTGTGGTATTCCTAGGGTACTTACCCCCTTTCTTAGCTAGCTGGGGGAATCTATTATGGTGTATTTGTTTGTATGTATATATGTATATATACCTTTTGATTTCTACTGTTTGGAATTTTCTACTTTTATCCAAATTTAGCCTTCCTAGAGGGCACCTGGCATCTGGGGCAAGAAACACTGAGGAAAATGGTGTCGGCTGATGCCTTTATACCCCAGGAGCTATGACGGGTGAAGTGCGACATCAGCCGAGGCCAGACCCAGACTTTGGAATCCGGCCGACCGAAGGGCTGCCTGAGGCAGGACAACCCATATGTTATGACTGCAGATGCATACCTATCGGACATCTAAATTTATGGTAGGTACAAAACTGTACTTTCGCAAGTGCCGGTCGGCTGACTCCTGACGATTTTTTTCTGATAAACTTCAGTCCGAAGACTTTCTTCTCCACTCAAAGCTAAGTACCCCATTGGGGAAACTTTTTCTTGCTCCAGTCCGATGTCAGAAAAAGTTAATAACTGTATTTCATGTGGGAAGCAAATACCTCATAAGGATTTTCATTCTTACTGTATTCCTTGCTTAGGCCCTGACCACGACGTAGCTAGTTGTCGGTTTTGTGCTAGATTCAATCAATGTACAATTAAACGAAGGTACGATTTTGCTTTTCATTACTTCGGTAGGCGCTTTAACTACAAAATGTCATCAGATACGGTTCCGGCTACCGGAGTTCACAAACGTTGCAAGGATAAAGACATGCCTCCAAGGTCCAAATCTGATGATAGCGCACAAGCAGAGCCAGCTTCAGGTTCGGCCGTTGTCAGTGAGGCGGTTTTGCAGCCCCTGTCGTCGGCCATTTCAGAACCGATGGCTGAAATGGACTCTCATGAGGAGCCAACCAGGCCTTTAAATATTTCTATTGCAGGACCTTCGGACAATGCTCTTTCGGATGGGTCCGGAGCCGCTGTGCAGGTACCGGCTTCCGAAGGGGTTTTCAGGCCTACTCAGCTTCTAATAAAGGCAAAGCCAAAGGCAAAGACACCTTCTAAATCAAAGACTGCAACACAGGCCTCTTCTGAACCGGCTCCCAAGTCACAGGAACAGTTACTCAAGATGGCGGAGGATTTACTTACTATGATTAGGGGTTCTCATCCCCCTCCAGATAAAAGGCCAAGGCAGGATGTTTATTATGATTCCTCTGATCAGGCTTCTGTTTCTTCTTCTGACCAGGAATATTCTTTCCCTCCTTATGAGGATTCTGATGCTGAGGAATCTATTCCTTTAGCTTCTTCCCCTGAGGATTTCTCTTTTGGGGAAACTTTGCATGAAATGAGGGAACATTTCCACTGGGAAGAACAGGAGTATTCGGAATCTAAGAAAAGACTTGGGGATTTCTTCTTCTCCCCCAACATAGACCCCTGGCTATTCCTTCTGTTTTGGATATTGTGGATGATGCTTTTTCAGAGGCTAACTTAACCCCTGACTCTTTTCCTCCTGCTCCTGTTAAGCCTGATAGATATTACAGGGTTCCTGATTCCCACCAGTTTTTATACAAGGACCCTTCTGCTGACCCTGAAACCATTTCTCAGGGTCCAAAGGGAGTTAAGGCCGCTTCTGCCAAAAATCCCATTCTCTCTGAAAAGGATTCTAGATCTTTAGAAAGATGGGGCAACAAAAGTGTACACTTCTGCTACTTTGTCTATTAGGGCTTTAAACTGTCAGTTTCATATGCTGAAATACCAGCAATTTCTCTTGTCTGTTTTAAAACAAAAGCTTACTTCCATTTCTGCCTGTGCAGATGATAAGGAATTACATGACTTAATGCATGCCACTGAACAAGTTGGGAAGCATGGTTTACACTGTGGATTTGATGCCTTGGAGGCTTCTTGTAGGGCTGCTGCCTCCGGCACAGTCATTAGAAGGCATGCATGGCTAAAGGAACAAAATTTGCCAGAACAAGTAAAAGCTAAATTATTGGATGCTCCTGTTCAGCATAATGTTTTGTTTGGATCAAAAGCTGAAGAGGTGATTAAAAAGATGGAGGATAAGGCAAAATCCATGCAAACAGTTAAAGATTTCTTACAAGTACAGCCACCAAGATTTAGCAGGAATTGGCCTTCTAAAAATTGGTCCTTTCCCACTTCAGACAGGCCTCAGAGGGGTAGCGCTCCAGAGGAAGGCCTCAAACACAAGCTTCTTATAGGCCAAGACAGTGGACTGCTTCCACCCCTAGGGGAGGAGAGGACAGATCACAAACTCATAGGAAACAAACTCAATGACTCCCTCTGTTGGGCTGCAGGAACTTCTTGCCTGGAAGCCCCTTTCGGAGGAAAACTCTCTCTTTTTTATCAAAATTGGACTCGTATAACCCAAGACAAGTGGGTTCTGGATGTGGTTTTAAGAGGTTACAAATTCCATTTTCATACCCTGCCAAGGCCAAGCGGATGGCCAGACCTTCCAAAACATCAACGGACAGAGGCCTTAAGCCAGGTGGAAGCTCTTTTGGCCATGAAAGTCATAGAACCGGTTCCACTTTCAGAGATGGGACAGGGTTTTTACTCAAGGCTCTTTCTAGTCCCCAGGAAGCAAAACTCATGGAGACCCATTCTGGATCTGTCAGTCTTGAACACCTTTCTAGAGATTCCAAAATTCAAGATGCTTACTCTACAGCAGCTACTTCCAATGCTGTCCAAAGATGGTAACTTTGGATTTAAAGGAGGCATATTTACACATTCCCATCAGGCAGGAACGCAGAAAATACCTCAGGTTCAAGGCCGGATCGAGGCACTTTCAATTCTCTGCGCTGCCCTTTGGATTGTCTACTGCGCCCAGGGTCTTCACCAAATGCCTAGCTCCAGTAGTAGCTTACTGCAGACTCAAGGGAATTCAAATTTACCCTTATCTGGACGATTGTCTAATTCAGGCAGACAGCAAGGATGTCTTACTCCAGCATCTAGAATTTGTACAGAACCTCCTCAAGTTCCTGGGATTCTCTGTAAACATAAAAAAGTCAAATTTGACACCCTCACAACAGATAACTTTTCTGGGTGCTCTTCTAAACACCACAACCCAGATGGCATTTCTGACATCCGAAAAACAATTACAGCTGGCTTCAATTTTCAAGACCTTGGCAACGTTAACTCAGCTATCTGCAAGGAGATTCCTGCAGGCTTTGGGTTACATGGCCTCCTGCATCCTTCTCGTACCATATGCAAGACTATACATGAGGAAAATACAGTGGTACCTAAAAAGTGTATGGTCTCAGCATTGCCACAGTTTAGACATACTGATCTCCGTCCTGCCTTGCCTTCAAAAGGAATTTCTTTGGTGGTCCAGGGCATGTACTCTAAACAAAGGTTAACCCTTATGTCTGCCTCCTGCCACTCAGATTCTAACCACGGACGCCTCGGATTATGCTTGGGGAGCCCATTTTCAGGGAAACTGTCTGCAGGGCCTTTGGACAAAGGATCAGAAGCACCTGTGTATCAATTTAAAGGAAATGTTAGCCGTTCAGAAAGCTCTGATGGCCTTCAGGAATCTTCTACAACCAGGACAGCTACTAATATGGACAGACAACACCACAGTTATGTGGTACATAAACAAGCAAGGGGGATCTCATTCCTACTCCCTTTGCAGACTAGCCATGGATCTATGGAACACAGCTCTAGCTTGCAATCTGGACCTTCAAGCTCAGTTTCTACCAGGGAAGCAAAACTTCCTGGCAGGCAGTCTGAGCAGAAACCTTTCGGATCCACACGAGTGGATGTTGGACACCAAAATATTCAGGATGATAACAGCAGTCTGGGGATGTCCTCACAGAGACCTCTTTGCATCCCATCTCAATCATCAACTACAGAATTTTTGCACCAGGACATTCCACAAAGAAGCTTGGAAAGTGGATGCCCTATCATTCAGTTGGAGGAACCTCTCGGGATATGCTTTTCCGCCTCTTCCTCTTCTTCCACGGGTATTACTAAAGATAAAACAGGACAAGCCCAAGATGATAATCTTGCTGGCCCCAAATTGGCCTCGACAGTTTTGGTACCCAACTCTAAAAAACCTATGTCTGGAGCCCCCTTGGATTTTACCTCAGTCTCCGAACCTTCTGTCCCAACATCAGGGTCAGGTTCTACACTCTCATGTCAGAACTCTCAGCCTGGTGGCCTGGTTAATCCAGGGCCTTTGATTTCTTCTTTCCTACCCAGGCAGGTTATGGATGTCATTTTAGAAGCCAGACGTCATAGCACTAGAAAATCTTATGCAGGAAAATGGAAAAGATTTTGTTCCTGGATGCAGGCTCAGGATTCTGATCCTCTTCGTCCGAACATTCCTTTAATTTTACTTTACTTGACAGATCTCTTACATAAGGGTCTCTCTTTCTCTTCCATTAAGATACATGCCTCTGCTATTTCTGCTCATTATAATACAGACCCTCCAATCTTTTCCCACCAGCTCATGAGACAGTTTCTCAGAGGAGCTAAGAACTTAAGACCTCCTAGATCTCCTCCCATTTCTGTTTGGGATCTCAACTATGTTTTGGAAAAACTAACCTTGCCTCCTTTTGAGCCTGCTTCCTCTTCTGACATCAAGTTTTTATCTTGGAAGACAGCTATCCTTTTAGCCCTAACCTCTGCCAGGAGAGTTTCAGAGTTACAAGCTCTTATGGCTGTGGAACCTTATATTATTTTTCATCAAGACAGGGTGTCTTTGAGGACAAATCCTACCTTCATGCCTAAGGTGGTTTCCAAAGTGGCCTTAAATCAAACTATCCACTTGCCAACTTTTTCCCTACTCCTCAAAATAAAGGGGAAAGGATCTTACATTCCTTGGATGTACACAGACAACTACGTTTTTACCTGAACAGAACCAAGGACATCAAAAAATCAGAACAATTGTTTTTCTTATGCTTCAAGTTCCCAAGGTAAAGCCATTTCAAAACAGACCATTTCTAAATGGATTGCTCATGGAATCAGATTTTGTTATTCACACCATGGAAAGCAAATCCCAGGCAGTATACTGACTCATTCCACCAGAGCTGCTGCCACTTCTGCGGCCTTCCTCAGGGGAGTTCCTACCAAAGACATTTTGGAAGCTGCAACTTGGAGTTCAGTGCATACTTTTTCTAAGCACTACAATTTACCTCTCTACTCTAAGTCTAGGGCAGGCTTTGCCTCTGCAGTCTTGCAGGGCCTTTTAGCCGCCCCTTCTTCTTTATGACCACCTCCCTTTCTTTCAGCTTTGGGATTCTACCCTACAGTCAGGACTGCAACAGTGAAACACGATGAACATAGTACAGTTGTGTACACCTACCATAAATGTAGATGTTGGAGTGTCTTCACTGTTGCAGTCTGGGTTTCCCTCCCTCCTGTTCCCCTCTTATTTTTACTTTTGTGTGGTTCCTTTTTTCACCATTCTTCTGAGGTGTATTTGCAAAGGATATGGGACCTTTCTCATTTTGGGACTCCTGACATCTGTGGCAAGAAAAACTGGAGAAGATGGCGTCGGCTGTCAGCTTTGTACTCCTGGCGCTCTGACGTCAGGGAGCATGGTTGAACAGCCGACGCCGGACCCAGACTTTGGGATTCTGGCCGACCAAGGATTGCCTGCCGGCAGGAGAGAACCCTACAGTTATGACTGCAACAGTGAAGACACTCGAACATCTACATTTATGGTAGGTTTACACAACTGTACTTTCCTGACTCTCACAATTTTTTATTTAAAAACCCTGCTGCTGACCCTGAAACTATTTCACAGGGTCCAAAAGGTGTTAAGGCCTCAACAGCAAAAAATCCTCCCCCCTCTGACAGAGATTCCAGGGCACTGGATAGATGGGGAAAGAAGGTTTATACATCTGCAACCTTGGCAATTAGGGCCTTAAACTGCCAGTTTCATATGCTCGAGTATCAACAGCATGTTATGGGATTACTGAAACAGAAAATGATGTTGATTTCTGAATGTGCAGAAAATAAAGAATTGCAGGAATTATTGAATGCAGCAGAACAAGATGGAAAGCATACTTTGCAATGTGGTTTTGATTCCTTAGAGGCCTCCTGCAGGGCCACAGTTATTGGATCTGTGATTAGGAGGCATGCCTGGCTAAAAGAGCAAAATTTGCCTGATCATGTTAAAGCTGAATTGCTGGATACGCCTTTACAGCATGATACTCTGTTTGGTATTAAGGCAGAAGAGGTTTTAAAGAAAATGGAAGACAAAGCTAAGTCAATGCAAACTGTAAAAGACTTCTTACAAGTGCAGCCACCAAGATTCAGTAGACACTGGCCTACAAAAACTGGTCCTTTCCTGTGTCCGACAGAGCTCCATGGGGCAAATCCAGGCGCCCTAAAGGTTCTAGATACCAGTCACAGGATTTTTACAGGTCAAAGCAATGGGGTGCTTCTACCTGCAAATCTGGAGGAAATAAAGCACAACTCTACAGTAAACAGTCTCAATGACTTCCCTCTGCCATTACCAAGCACTTATCTTTTGGCAGCACCCTTAGGGGGAAAATTAGCACTTTATGCTCAAAATTGGCAGTTAACCCAGGACAAGTGGGTGTTAAACATAGTATCTCAGGGATACAGATTCCACTTCCACACTCTGCCACTTGCAAACGGTTGGCCCGATCTGCCAAAAAATCAGTGGGCAGAGGCACAGAAGCAAGTTACGTCCCTCATGGATATGGGGTCTATTCAGCCAGTGCCAGAACAGGAAAAAGGACAAGGGTTTTATTCAAGACTGTTCTTGGTACCCAGAAAAGACAAGGCCTGGCACCCTGGATTTATCAATTTTGAACACATTCCTGGACATTCCAAAATTCAAATTGCTAACTTTGCAGCAGCTTCTGTCCATGCTGGGCAAGAACGCTTGCTTGGTGACATTAGACTTGAAAGAGGCATACCCATATCCCAATTAGGGAATCGTGCAGAAGATACCTCCGTTTCAAGGCTGGCTTTATGCATTACCAATTCTCTGCACTGCCCTTTGGCTTATCTACTGTGCCCAGGGTCTTTACAAAGTACCTGGCACCAGTAATTGCATTTTGCAGACAAAGAAGTATACAAATCTATCCTTAATTGGATGACTGTCTCATTCAAGCAGAGAACAAGGACATTCTTCTTCAGAATCTGGCATTTGTGAAAAGGCTTCTAACATGCCTAGGGTACACAATAAACAAAAAGAAATCACAATTGGTACCCTCTCAAAAGATAACATTCCTGGGTGCAAGCTTGAATACAACTGCCCAGATGGCTTTCCTCATGCCAGACAAAGGCAACTGACTATTTACTTCAAACAGATGGCAACAAAAAAACCCAGTTATCTGCAAGACAAACTCTGCAGGCTTTGGGGTTCATTGCATCCTGCATTCTACGGATTCCATATGCAAGACTGCATATGAGGAAACTACAGTGGTACCTAAAAAGTTTATGGAGTCAACATTGTCACAGTCTGGAAACAATGATTCCTCTCATTCCCTGCCTGCAACAGAAGTTTCTTTGGTGGGCAAAGGCATGTCACCAAAACATGGGATGGGCTTTCACTCTACCCTCTGCCAGCCAAACCTGAACTACAGATGCATCAGACTATGCATGGGGGGCCCACCTGGCGGGAAGATGCATTCAGGGCATATGGATCCCAAAACAAATGCATCTACATATCAACCAAAAAGAGATGTAAGCTGTTCAAAATGCCCTGACAGCCTTCAAGGACTTACTTAATCCAGGACAACTACTGATAAAGATGGACAAACACCATGGTTATGTGGTACATAAACAAGCAGGGGGGGCACACACTCTTACCCCCTTTGCAGACTAGCCATGGCACTGTAGGACACAGCCTTGACTTACCAAGTCCATCTTCAAGCTCAATTCCTGCCAGGAAAGCAAAATACTCTGGCAGACGACTTAAGCAGAAACCTTATGGACCCTCACGAGTGGAAACTAGATCCACAAGTCTTCAGCATGATAATAAAGAAATGGGGGCGCCTGGACATAGACCTATTTGCCTCTCCTCAGAATTATCAACTGGACAAATTATGCACAAAGACTTATCACAGACAAGCATGGAAAGTGGATGCCCTATCCTTCAGTTTGAAAAACCTATCAGTTTACACCTTTTCTCCTCTGCCTCTTCTTCCCAAGGTCCTACTAAAGATCAGACAAGAAAAAACAAAGATGATACTAATTGCCCCAGACTGGCCCCGCCAGCACTGGTATCCAATCCTAAGGAATATGTCTCAATTCCCAGCTTGGTACTTGCCTCATATACCTCACTTACTGTCTCAGCAAAACAATCAGATCCAGCACAGTCGGCTCCAAACACTGAACCTGGCAGCATGGCTGATCATGTAGTTATTCAAACAACACCTCTCAGTAAATCTGTGATGGATGTCATTTTGGAAGCCAGAAGGCCTAGTACTAGAAAATCTTATGCTGATAAATGGAAGAGATTCTGTGCTTGGAACCCAAGCACAAGGAACTGACACAGCAGAGCCAAATATCCCTCAGATTTTACAATACTTGACTGAGATGCTTGACAAAGGCTATCTTTTTCATCAATAAAAATCCATGCCTCTGCCATCTCGGCTCATTACAACACAGAGCCACCAATCTTTTCTCATCCTTTGCTAAAGCAGCATCGTAGAGGGGCCAAAAATTTAAGGCCTCCCAGATCGTCACCAATTCCTGCATGGGACCCCAATTTTGTGTTGGAAAAGCTCACCCTGCCTCCATTTGAACCAGCTTCTACTGCAGATCTAAAGTTCTTCTCATGGAAAACAGCTTTGCTCCTGACAATTACTTCAGCAAGAAGGGTTTCAGAGCTACAAGCCCTCATGGCTGTGGAGCCTTTTATCATATTTTACCCAGACAGGGTGTCCCTCGGGACCAATTTTTCCTTTATGCCTAAGGTGGTTTCCAGTGTGACTCTTAACCAAACTATTCATCTGCCAACTTTTTATCCAAATCTGCAGAACAAGGGGGAGCGGATTCTGCATTCCTTGGACGTACACAGACAACTAAGATTCTACTTGAGCAGGACTAAAGCTCTAAAAAAAACTGAGCAAGCTACTGGTGGCATTTTCTGCAGGATCAGAGGGAAAGGCTATTTCAAAGCAGACTATTTCAAAGTGGATAAAGCCACTGCATCCATTTCTGCTACTTACATCATGGTAAACTGGTGCCCAAGGGCATTAGGTCTCATTCCACCAGGGCTGCAGCTACATCAGCAGCTTTTCTCAGAGGGGTACCAACCAAAGACATTCTAGAAGCTGCTACTTGGAGTTCTGTTCACACGTTTACAAAGCATTATCATTTGCCTCTCTTCTCTTATGTCCAGGGCAGGCTTTGTCACAGCAGTTCTGCAGGGCCTTATAGCCACCCCAATGCAGTTTAGCTCCAGCCTCCCATCCATAGCTTTGGGATTCTACCCAAATGTAATGACTGCAACAGTGAAATATGAAGAACATAATGTAGTTGTGTACACTTACCATAAATGTAGATGTTCGACTGTATTCACTGTTGCAGTCCAGGTTACCCGCCCGACATCCCCCTTTTATTCTGGAGTTTCTCTTTCCTTCACTATTTTCTACAGCCTTTGTGGTGTATTTGCTTGTAAATGAAGGTAAAGTTTATATTGTTGCATGTATATATATTTTATATATATTTTTGCTACCCATTTGGGGGGCACCTGACATCTGGGGCAAGAAAAACTAAAGAAAATGGCGTTGGCTGCCTGTTTTATACCCCTGACAACCTGATGTCATTTAAGAGGAGACAGCAACCGACACAGGACCCAAGACTTTGGAATTTAGGCCGACTGAGGGCAACCTGCCAGCAGATTACCCAAATGTAATGACTGCGACAGTGAATACACTCCAACATCTACATTTATGGTAAGTGTACACAACTGTACTGTCCTCCTCTTCAAAACGGGAGTGCAAAGCCCACCCCCACATGGTAAGAACTCACGATGACTTTACACTTCCACCCCCTCCCTCTGCCTACCTATACTTGCCCCTAGGAGGAAAACTCTCCTTCCATGCAAGCACCTGGGCCACCATTACCAACGACCGCTGGGTCCTCAACATAGTGTCCCAGGGATACAAATTTTATTTCCCCACACTACCAACCCCAAAAAGGTTCCCAGATCTTCCCCCAAACCAGTGGGCAGAGGCCAAAAAGTAAGTCCTTTCCCTGCTCTCTATGAGGGCAATAGAGCATGTTCCTGCAGAACAGATAGGCCAAGGTTTCTACTCCAGACTCTTCCTGGTCCCCAGAAAGGAGGGCACATGGCACCCCATCCTCATTCTGTCCCTTCTAAACACATCACCAGAATTCAAAATGCTCACCTTCCAGCAGCTTCTACCTATGCTCTCCAAGGATGCTTGGTTAGCCACCCTAGAACTAAAAGAGGCCTACCTACATATCCCAATCAGGGAATCATGCAGGAAATACCTACATTTCAGGGCAGGATCGCTGCACTTTCAGTTCTCTGCACTTCCCTGTGGCTTATCCACTGCTCCCAGAGTTTTCACAAAATGTCTAGCTCCAGCCATTGCTTTTTGCAGACAAAGAAATATTCAAATTTACTCATACTTAGATGATAGCCACCCTAGACCTAAAAGAGGCCTACCTACACATCCCAATCAGGGAATCATGCAGGAAATACCTACGTTTCAGGGCAGGATCACTACACTTTCAGTTCGCTGCGCTTCCCTTTGGCTTATCCACTGCTCCCAGAGTTTTCACAAAATGTCTAGCTCCAGCCATTGCTTTTTGCAGACAAATAAATATTCAAATTTACCCATATTTAGATGACTGCCTGATTCAGGCAGACAGTCAGGAAAAGCTGCTAAAGCACCTGACATTTGTAAAGGACCTACTGACCTCCCTGGGGTATACTATCAATGAAAAGAAATCCTAACTAGTACCCACTCAAAAATTGTATTCCTGGGAGCAAGATTGGACACAGCATCCCAGATGGCACTCCTTACACCAGAGAAACAAACCTACCTGACAGCCTACTTCTCTCAACTAGCCACCAGGACCTAATTATCCGCAAGGAAAATCCTGCAAGCTTTAGGGTTCATGGCTTCTTGCATTCTACTCATTCCATATGCCAGACTGCATATGAGGAAACTACAATGGTACCTAAAAAGCCTTTGGTGTCAGCACTCCCAAGACCTGGAAACTCTTATACCAATGATACCTTGTCTAAGGAAAGATTTTCTTTGGTGGGCAGCAGCATGCTGCCACAACAAGGGACTTCCCTTCTCACAACCCCTCGCCACCCAGACCCTCACCACAGATGCATCAGACTATGCCTGGGATGCACACCTGGACGGCAGGTGCATTCATGGCCAATGGAGCCCAAATCAAATATGTCTGCACATCAACCAAAAAGAGATGTTAGCTGCTCTGTACACTCTTAACAGCTTTCAGACCCCTACTCTCCCTGGGGCCTCTACTGATCAAAACAGTCAACACCACAATGATGTGGTATATCAACAAGCAGGGAGGGGACCCACTCTTATCCTCTCTGAAGGCTCGCCACGACCCTTTGGCACACGGCCTCAGCCATGCAACTACACCTGTTAGCACAATTCCTGCCAGGCTGTCTAAACTCTCTGGCAGACAACTTAAGCAGAAATCTGCTGGACTCACATGAGTGGCAGCTAGACCAAAGAACCTTCACCCTTGTAACCCAGAAATATAGGGCACCACGAAGTTCGACCTCCTTGCCTCCTACTCCAATCATCAGCTCAGCAAATAATGCACCAGGGAACCTCACAGCAAGGCCTGGAAAGTGGATACTCGATCCTTCCAGTGGGTAAATCTCTCAGTCTATGCATTTCCCCCTCTGCCACTCATTTCAAGGATACTGCTCAAAATAAGGGAGGAAAAAAACAATGACAATCCTGATTGCCCCAGACTGGCCACACCAGCACTGGGTACCCACTGCTGCGCAGCCTGTCACCCCTGCCACCATGGCATTTACCTCAGATCCCAATACTCCTGACCCAGAGGAATGGAGAATTCATGCATCCCCAATTGCAGAGCCTCAATCTGGCAGCCAGGCTTATTCCATGGCCACTCTACAAGCTGCCAGTCTAAGCAAACAAGTTCTAGATGTTATATGTGAGGCCAGATGCCCCAGCACTAGAAAGTGTTATGCTGACAAGTGGAAAAGGTTTTGCACCTGGATCCAGGCCAAGGGAGCTGGAACAGCACAGCCCTCTCTACCTCTCATCCTGGATTACCTGTCTGACCTACTACACAGGGGTCTAGCATTCTCTTCTATTAAAATTCATGCCTCTGCCATCTCTGCTCATTTCAGCACAGAGCCACCTCTTTTCTCACACCCTCTCATCAAACAGTTCCTAAGAGGGGCTAACAACTTGAGGCCACCCAGAGTAGCTCTTACCCCAGCTTGGGACCTAAACTTTGTGATGGAAAAGCTCACCCTGCTCCCCTTTGAACCTGCAGCTTCAGCAGAGTTACATTTTCTCTCTTGGAAGACAGCCTTGCTTCTGGCCATCACTTCAGCTAAAAGAGTATCCTAGCTACAAGCACTTATGGCTGTAGATCCCTTCATCATTTTCCATGCTGACAGGGTCTCCCTCAGGACTAACCCATCCTTCATGCCAAAAGTGGTGTCCAGTGTGGCTCTCAACCAATCCATTCATTTGCCCACCTTTTTTCCTAACCCACAAAACAAGGGGGAAAGGATTCTGCACTCTCTAGATGTGCACAGACAGCTCAGATTCTACCTAGACAGGACTAAATCTTTTAGAAAAACTGATCAATTGCTTGTCTGCTTCACTGCAGGAGCAGAGGGCAATGCCTTATCCAAACAAACCATTTTCAAATGGATAGCACACTGCGTCCATTTCTGCTACAAACAGCATGGGAAACCTCCCCCCAAGGGGGTTAGGACACATTCCACCAGAGCAACCTCCACCTCTGCAGCTTTCCTCAGAGGGGTCCCCACCAGGGACATCCTGGAGACTGCAACATGGACATCTGTTCATACCTTCACTAAGCATTACCACCTGCCTATCTTCTCCAAATCCAGGGCAGGCTTTGCCACAGCAGTCTTTCAGGGCATCCTAGCCAGCCCCCAGTTTACTTGACTGCCTCCACCCTTTTCTTCAGCTTTGGGAATCAACCCAAATTTGATGACTGCAACAGTGAAACACGAAGAACATAGTACAGTTGTGTTCACTTACCAAGTAACTCAGCACAGATCCTCGTGGTGGCCTGCAGAGTGATCCAAGCAGCAGAGAGCTAAAAGAGTGACTTTCTACCAGATATAAGTATTTTTTGTGGCTTTCCCACTGTTATTAAGCTAGCGACTGCATTTCGCCTGTTTTACTGCTACTTTAAGTGATTTCTGCATTTTACACTGTTTATTGCACTTTAAGTTACTAATTGTTGCAAATTGTTTCTGTAGGCTACACACTAAAGTGCGCTAGCCGATTTACAGCATTTATAGCATTTACTGTCTGTTTTTCCTTGTCTCTGTAAAAAACAAAAATCTCTTGTTTTCCGCCTTACTGAACTAGAGTAGTCCAGTTTCAGAGTTGCTGATCCCTGGGCTTTGTTTTTAGTTCCTGTTACTGATCCATTGCCTTATTAGGAAGGAGGGAAGTTTCTTTGCTTACCAGTGGGAGTGGGAAGCACTGAGCAGCCTTTTTGTCCGGTTTGGTGAAGTTTCAGCCAGAAACTAGTAGTCCATTGGTCATTTTGGGCCAATTCCTAGCTCCTTTCAGCCCCCTGCTATAAAACACGCTAAACGTGCGTTTTCCAGCTTGTACCAACTCAGCACAGATCCTCGTGGTGGCCTGCAGAGTGATCCAAGCAGCAGAGAGCTAAAAGAGTGACTTTCTACCAGATATAAGTATTTTTGTGGCTTTCCCACTGTTATTAAGCTAGCGACTGCATTTCGCCTGTTTTACTGCTACTTTAAGTGATTTCTGCATTTTACACTGTTTATTGCACTTTAAGTTACTAATTGTTGCAAATTGTTTCTGTAGGCTACACACTAAAGTGCGCTAGCCGATTTACAGCATTTATAGCATTTACTGTCTGTTTTTTTCCTTGTCTCTGTAAAAAAACAAAAAAATCTCTTGTTTTCCCACCTTTACTGAACTAGAGTAGTCCAGTTTCAGAGTTGCTGATCCCTGGGCTTTGTTTTTAGTTCCTGTTACTGATCCACTGCCTTATTAGGAAGGAGGGAAGTTTCTTTGCTTACCAGTGGGAGTGGGAAGCACTGAGCGGCCTTTTTGTCCGATTTGGTGAAGTTTCAGCCAGAAACTAGTAGTCCATTGGTCGTTTTGGGCCAATTCCTAGCTCCCTTCAGCCCCCTGCTATAAAACACGCTAAACGCACGTTAGCGCGATTTAGCACGGAGTTGCCACTGTTGCACACAAGAGCAGCGGCGGTTAAACTATTCGGGCCATCTAAATTCCACTCTTCAAATTTTCCCTTAGAACTACCTTCCTCGAGCTGTACTGCTGATCTAACCAGCATATCCTATAACTGAAAAGTTCATCTCTACTTGATTCCCAAGTAGACTATTCTCTATCTGTAAAGCCTAGCACTTACTCCTACAGTACTTGCACCTTGATAAAGCACTCTTATTATAGATAGTACCCCACCAGCATAAAACCCACTTCCCCCGGAGTCCTTTGAAAGTCTCTTTATCTACTACTTCTAGTATGTCGAGGGATCAGTTGCTCGTGTCCTCTCCAGCTCAACTGGTGAACCTGGGAATATTGAGGCAATGTTACAATTGCCTCATGTACACAGACAATCCTCTCCTTCTCCCACAAAACACAAATACATGCGAGAGATGCAACTATATGGCCAAACTGGAGGCTGAGCTCTCTCAACATAGGACTGGCAAGACCAGACAGGAGGAGAAGGTAACCACACACAATACATACCCAGTCACACATGGTACCATCACAACTTCAAATCATACACATACTCACACAAAGACATACTCGGAGGCTCTGATCAAAAATTTACCAAAACAGCAGAGGCCACCAAAGCAGACACCCAAACAACTACCACCTCACGACCCAACACATGCAACACATAGACCACACAGTCAGAGTGTCAAACAGTCACAGCCCTTAAGGCCAAACAAAATGCCAGACACACTTGTCATTGGTGATTCCATAGTCAGACACACTGACGTCCCGCTCACCAGACTGAGTAAGGAGAAGGTCACAGTAAGCTGCCAGTCGGGTGCTAGAATCCGCCACATAACGCAATCACTCAGGTCTCTCAACAGCAGGTACAAGTACGACTCAGTCATTGTCCACGCTGGTGTCAACGACCTAAGACGTACCTCCTTGGACTACATGAAAAGAGACATCGAGGAGCTCTCTGATTATGTAGCCCAGGCAGGTATGACCCTGACCTTGAGCAGTATCCTACCTTCACCTAGAATGATGCCACAATACAGTGATAAGATGATCAGCTTTAATAATTGGCTTAAATTCTGGTGTCATTCAAAGGGGATCCAATGTCTGTCTGCCTGGGATGACATGCTGGACAAGCCACGCTGCTTCAAGGGACGGCTTGCACCTGTCACCCTGGGCTTCTGGATATTGGCAAAGGCTCTTGCCACCCCATAGTGCCTTTTTAGGCAAGGCTCAAATTCTAAACCTACCACCCTAGAACACCAAAAGGAAAAAAACTAAGGGTAATGCTGCTCAATGCCAGAAGTCTCAATCTCAAGATGCACGACTCGAGGCCCTTCTCAATATGGAGAACATCGATGTCTGTGCTGTGACAGAAACCTGGTTCAAGGCTCCTGAGAGCACCCCAGCACTAACAGGTTTCACCTCATATCATGCGTTCCGCCCCAAAATCCGGACAACACCAAGAAAGGAGGGTGTCCATATTCATAAAGGACACCCACACCTCAAGGTTGGTGGCAACGCACGATGCATCGGAGACCATCCAGGTGCAATTAACCATAGGCAAGACTGCTCTGCAATTTGTAGCATGTTACAGGCCACCCTCTCAAACTCAGGAACCTCACATGGCCTTCCTGAAAACATTGGAGGGGATAAATGTATCTCCAAACACCATCATACTAGGTGACTTCAACTACCCTAATATAGACTGGGAACACTACTCAAGCCCGAACACTCTAACCCAAAGATTCCTGGAGTTCATAAACTCAAATGCCTTGGAACAACTAGTCACCATCCCCACAAGAGGAGAAAACATACTTGATCACATCATCACGAACATGGGATCACAATGTTCAACACCGGAAGTATACCCCTCACTGGTGAGATCAGATCATAAACTAATCTCGCTGGAGGTCCTCATCCCGCCCCCACCTGAAATAAAAAAGACCACAGTGAAAAACTTCTCAAAAGCCGACTTCACACTTCTAAAAACTAGTGTGGTCTCCTTTAAGGCCCCTGAGCCAGTGGAAAACATTACTCAAACCGCTGAATCACTTACAAATGCCTTCTACCAGCACCTACAGGACTGCATGGATCAGGCAATCCCAAACAAAACTAAGACTCTCTGTACCAAAGGCAAGCATCCAGTCTGGTGGACCCCAGCCTTAAACAAGCTCTACAACAAAAGGAGGAAGCTACTACAAGATAGAGCAAAATCCTTGAAAGGTAAGACACCTTTGATCATTATAAGTAAAAAACTAAGAGCTCTCATAAAATCATCCAAGGCAAATTTTGAGAGAAAAATCACCAAGGACTCTAAAGACAATCATAAGGCCTTCTTTAGCTATGTTAGAAACCTAGGAGGAAACTCCCAGATATGCTCGGAATTAGTTCAAAATGATTTGAAAATTACTGAACCTACACACGTTGCCAACATACTGGCTGACAGGTTCAGTGCAAACTCCCCCCCCCTCCCCCCCAAAAGGAGAGATATCTATTCCAGAGGATTGTAGCCCCCAAACATCTCCAACGCCCAGGTGAGAACTGCCCTCACTAAGGCAAAAAACACAGCATCCATGGGACCGGATGGTGTCCCCGGCTGTGTGCTTCACGAACTCAACGAGGAATTAAACCCACAGTTAGGACAGCTGTTTAATCTTAGCCTCACCTCAGGATACGTACCCAAGGAGTGGCGCATGGCGACTGTGGTCCCACTTCATAAGGCAGTGCCTCCACAGACCCTGGAAATTACCGCCCCATTAGCTTGACAAGCCTTATCTGCAAAGCCATGGAGAGGATCATAATGGAACTCATAAATAAAGACATAGGGAACTTGCAGACTTTGGATCCAACCCAGTTTGGCTTTGTCAAAGGCAGATCCTGCCTCTTAAACTTGGTTGACTTTTTCGAGACAGTCACCAAGGCCATTGATGAGGGAAAGGCAGTCCATACAGCCTACCTCGACCTGGCAAAGGCCTTCGACACAATACCCCACTCAGGTATCATCGAAAAACTCATCAGCTTGAATGTAAACCCATACATCACAAGATGGGTTGCAAACTGGCTAAGTGACAGAACCCACAGGGTCAGAGTTGCTGGAGCCATGTCAGATTCAAAGCCTGTCACAAGTGGTGTCCCACAGGGCTCAGTCCTGGGTCCACTCTTGTTCGGCATCTACTTTTCTGAAGTACAAGCAAACACAGGAGGGTTATGGCTGACAAAGTTTGCAGATGACTGCAAACTGGGCCATAGTCGAAAACACATCTGACACAGATATCCTCCAGAAGGGCCTCACAGAAACGGATAACTGGTGCCAGAGCCATGGCCTGAAGTTAAACGCCAAAAATGCATAGTCATACCCTTCGGGAAAAACAAGGTTACCCCTAGCTACCATATAGGTGGCAATCCACTGAGCACAGAAAAGTCATCAGGGATCTGGGGACCCAGGTTGACAGTAGCCTTCGTTTGACACTCATGTTGCTAAAGTAGTTCGGAAAACCTTCTATATCGCCCACCTGATCATGAAGGGATTCACATCTAGATCAAGGGAGGTCATCGTCCCCCTGTACTCATCACTCATTAGACCTATGATTGAGTACAATGCCCGTTCGAATGTATCTGACCAGACACCTGCTGCAGCTTGAAAGGCCCCAAAAGTTCCTCACCAAAAGGATAAAGGGTCTCAAAAATATGTCTTATGCTGCCCGACTGAAAGAACTCCAGCTCTATTCAGTCTCATACCGCTTGCTCAGAGGTGACCTGTGCCTGACATATAAGGCCATGTCAAACCCAGATTTGATGAATATGCTTCACCTCAAAAAATCTAGATCCCTCAGAACCACAAGGGCGGAGACTTAAACCTTGACACGGTTATAAATAGAACGTGCTGGAGGGACAGATTCATCACCCAGAGACTCCCTGTGCTGTGGAACAAAATCCTGGTACATGTGAGGCAGAGTACCTCGCTGGCCTTGTTCAAGAGGAATCTTGACCAATGGATGGGAGATCGCAGATATACCCCAGGGATTACTTCAGTGTCACTGCTTGACAGAGGCACAGCAAAATGATAGGCATAGTTTTTATTCAAACTAAAGAGGTGGTGAAAGCCACATAACTATGGGCTAGGCTTATAAATGCCCTTGGGCAGATAGCCTAGTATGAACCTATGAACCTATGAGTGCATTCACTGTTGCAGTCCTGGTTTTCCTTCCTCCATCCCCCTTGTCTCTCTCTCTCTCTCTCTCTCCTTTCAAGGAATTTTTGGTATTTACTTACTACTGGTGGTGGTCTTCCACCATAACCTAGCTTCCTCTTGGGGGCTTGTGACAGGGCAAGAAAAACTGATGTAATGGCATCAGCTGCCTTATTTTATACCACTGACGACCTGACGTCAGTCCTGGAGCAACAGCAACAGACACAGAAATACTAAGCCTCTGGTATTCGGGCCGACTGAGGACTACCCCGGCAGGGATAACCCAAATGTGATGACTGCAACAGTGAATACACTCTAACATCTACATTTATGGTAAGTGTACACAACTGTACTTTATTTTTTTTAATTATGTTCGTATCCTCACTGGAAATGCTGAGCAGTGTGTCAAGTTAATCATGAAAGGCAACATTTACACCCAGCCTGAAACTATAGCAAACCTGCTGACTGACAATTTCAGTACAAACTTCTCCCCTGCATCACCTCCTACCACACAAAAGGAAATACCCACAATCATCATCCTACTGGTCATTATCAGGTCCTTACTTCTCTCACTAAAGCCAAAAAACAGCCTCCATGGGTCCAGTCAACATTTCAGGATGTTTCTTAAATATCTTAAAACAGTCTATCAGGGCCACTAGAAACCTTCTTAAACTACTGCCTTCAGGTGGCCTTTGTCCCAGAGGAATGGGGTACTGCAATAATCATCTCTCTGCTCAAGGGGAGCCCATCAATTGGCCGAGAGAACTACAGACCCATAAGCTTGACTAGTCTTATCTGCAAAGCCATGGAGGTAAATGTCATGGACCTGATGAATAACATAGGAATTCTCCAAACATTGGACTAGACACAATTTGGCTTTGTCAAAGGGGAATCTTGCCTGATGAATATGGTGGACTTCAAGAAAGTCACCAGTGCCATGGATGAAGGTAGAATGGTACACACCACTTTATAAGCTTTCAACACAATCCCCCACTTGGGGATCATAGAGTTAGGCATAAACCCCTACATCATCAGATGGATAGCCAGCTGGCTTACTGACAGGACACATGTTGTCCAGTCAGGTGAATCCACTACCAATAAGAAACCTGTTACTAGCAGTGTTGCACATGCCTCAGTGCTGGAACCCCTCCTGTTTTGTATATACTTCTCTGAAGTGATTGGCAATGTTGGGGGCCTCTGGCTCATTAAGTTCGCCAACAGCTGTAAGCCGGGCATAATCATTGAATCCCCAGATGGTGTTGACATCCTACAAACAGACCTAAAAGTGACAAACGACCAGTGCCAAAATCATGGTCTGAGACTAAATGCTAAAAATGTGTAATCATACCCTTCAATAAACTGGATATCCCTGCAAATTATAATATTGATAGCACACCCTTAAAGTAGACCCAGTGGTGAGGGACCTAGGAACCACATATAGATAGTAACCTAAACTTTGATCACCAGGTAGCTATGGTAGTGAGGAAATCCTTCTGTGTGGCTCAACTTACAAGTAAAGACATGGCATCAAGATCAAAGGAAGTCAGAGTGTCAGTGTACTTGGACCTCATCAGGCCTATAATCAGGTACAATGCTCCCATCTGCATGTACCTAACCAAGCACTTACACCAGTTGGAGTGATTCCAGAGATTTCTAACTAAAAAAAAAATACAAAGCGCATGATGTATATTTTATCCAGACTGACTAAAGGTCCTATCCCTTTACTCTGTCTCATATCGTTTATAAAGAGGAGACTTGTACCTGACCTGCAAGGTATTCTCTGATGCAGTCTTGATGAAAATGTTGCATATTCACAAGAAATATTATATGAGGGTTACATATTCCATGGACCGGAAACTTATTCTCGACTCTTAACAGAACTTACTGGAGAGACAGATCTGTATCCCAAGGGCTACCTTGTCTTTGGAATAAACATACCATCTTCTTGAAACAAAGCCTGCCCCTCACACTCTCCAGAAAGAATTTTGATAAATAGATGGGGAATGGTAAATTCACTCCTGGGGCACTGCCCATGTCCCTTATGGACAGAGGCAGTCTGTGAATTGACTCTGAGCTCCAATACCTAAAGACTCACTACCCTGATTCTACCCCATCACATATCTGAGGAATTAAGATATAATATTGTCATATCCTGTGTATTATTGGTTAGGCTTGTAAAGGGTCTTGTGCCATTAGCCTAGTAATCACCTATGGACCTATGACTTTCCAGAACTTAATGTTTTACAAATGAGAAAAAAATTATACTATGTACAATATATACAAGGCCTGGAAACAAAAGATTAAAATGTAAAGGCCCCACTTCTTTATTAGAAAGTCTTTCACTTCTTACTCATTAGATTCTTCAAACATCAGTGGCAAAATTTAGTTGGTAAAAATCAATAAGTAATATCACTTTTGTCCAAGGTTTATTAGTAAATGTAGTACTTGTTCTTGGGAAATTTAAAAATTATATAAAATTTCCTTGAAGAAAAAGAGAATGCTTTCTTTAGAGAAACAGTCTTATGAAGATGCACTTTAAACGGAGCTGAAACGAGGTCTCTGTCCCATGAGAGTCATTTGTGCCTAGTGGGGTTTAGGTGAGCCAAGGTCTTTGACTATCCCACCTCCACAGTGTTTCAAGGTTTTCAGATTCCAGCTCCAGTCTTCTAGACTTCAAGAAGCCAGATGAGTTCTAAAAGGTGCAGGGTTTATATAAGTACCTGTACAGAAACCCAGTATCAGGCCCTGTAGTAGAATTTGTGTATGCTGCATTGGGTGTAAGTTGTATTCAGCACTTGACATACTCTGAGACGTTAAGAAGTGTACAGTGTTAGACTGTTTTTGGCAGGAGCTTTATATCTGTTCCACCTTAGCATTTAGGGTCATTAATAACCAAGCAGAGATTATTAAATGCTAGGGATAGAGCCACAAACAAAGGGCATGGCAGTAATAGTATCTGATGAACTATTAGGAGAGACAATCTGTCAGTTTACTCAGACAGCCTTTAAGGTGAGGAAGCAAATGTGTAGGTACAATGCAACTGATGCCAGCAGCAAAGCAGCAGCTACACAGACTGTTACACACAGACATATTTGGCTGAGGATGCAAGCCCTACAAGATGGCAGCTATTTTAACACCCCACTGAGTAGGAGCATGTTAGGCCCTCCTTTCCAAGAAATACTTGGAGAGGAGAAGATGATGCAGAAGATGATGGAGTCAGTCAAGCAGTTTGTCCTCTTTCTGCAGTAGAGTAGGAAATATTCTGCAAAACAGTTGCCCTTTCACAGAAAACACTGAAATTTGATCAGCTTAATCGAGAGAGATTCCATGAAAATAATCAAGCTTGTAAAGGTGGCTGAGGCAGGGATGACCGTGAAGCAGGAGGGAGGGGATGCCAATGTTTCACCTCCTGGAGATTGAATAAGATGGTACTATCTTCCCATTTCTCCCCTGTTTAAAATGTCTCCTTCCTACAACCCCCATCCTCATCCTGTAAGGCAGGCACATTCACTTCAAGTAAAATTCACTCTACAAACCTTAAAATGAAGGGTAGAGATTATTTACTCAGGCTGCAAGATATAGGGTTAAAGACCTTTCTGCTGTTCATGCAAGTTGTTCCCATTCCATTGGATCTGACAAAACTGAGAAAACCTTTACTGGTGCAGTTTATGCATTGTGAAGGGATAGTAGGGGAAATTATTTTATTCCTGACTTTTCCTATTCCTATTGATGTGACTATTCATGCCACAGTAAGGGACTTAAATTATCCAGCCTAGTCTGACCACCATTTAGAATGGTGATAAGGTGACATTTGTGAAAATGTATTTATGTACATTTATTTGCTGTAATAACTTGACTGGGTTAGTGAAGGAAATCCTTTATTATACAATGACTCCCTATTACTATCAGAAAATGTGCACGCTGAATGGCCCAGCTCAACCAGCGTGCCTGTTGTAAATCCCACAATATACCAACGGAAAAAGGTCCAGTTGCCCAGACTTTTTTCCATTGGTATAAAGTGCCCCAAAACCTTTTTTTCTTTTCTTCTTTTCTCCGTTGCTTCCGTTTCAAAGCATTGATGTACTGGGTATGCGTGGGAACACAAGTCCCATACGCATGCACAGTACATCAGAACGAACAAGCAGTATACCACAACTGGCAGAAGAACAGTAATCTGCCGTTATACAAAGACATTATTTAAGAAAAGTAAGTTTTTTTTTTCTTAAATAATGTCATTGTATAATAGCAATGACTGACTCCATGGATGTCCTTCAAGAATGCAGCTGCAGTCATAACATATGGGTTGTCCTGCCTCAGGCAGCCCTCGGTCGGCCGGATTCCAAAGTCTGGGTCCGGCGTCGGCTGGTGTCGCCTCCTCTCCGACGTCAGAACGGCTGGAGTATAAAGGCATCGGCCGACACCATCTTCTTCAGTCTTTCTTGCCGCGCGGTGCCCGAAGCAGAAGCAGTTCGCAAGTGCCGGTCGGTCAGCTCCTGTGTTTTCAATACCGAAGTCATCTAAAAGCTAAGTACCCCGTTGAGGAACATTTTTTCTTGCCTCAGCCGATGTCAGAACAAATTGAGAAAGTTAATAATTGTTTGTCTTGTGGTAAACAAATACCTCATAAGGACTTCCATTCTTATTGCCTACCTTGCCTGGGCCCAGACCACGACGTCTCGGCCTGTGCTTGCTTTAATAAGTGCACTCTCAGGCGCCGGGCAGAATTTGCCGAAGACTTTTTCGGTGAATCTTTCGCTTATATCATGCCGTTGGAACAACCGACTACTCAATCTTCCAAAAAACGAAAGGACCGGGACCGACATCCTCGGCCCGCATCCTCCACCGATACTCCTCCTAAACCCTCCGCGAGTGCTTCGGTCCCTTCGGAAGTGGTAATTCAACCGCTCCAGGCCGACGACACAGCGTTAACTCGTCCTTCGGTCTCGGAGTCTACACCGGTGCCTGTTGTTGACTTTCCTACAGAATCCGAAGTTCTGGATCTACCCGACACCATTCCTGTGGACAAGGTTACTCCTGCACGTGGGGCAGCTAGGCCTCCTGTATCCATGTCCATAAAGGCCTTTGCACGTGCTAAGGCCACCAGCCAGGCCAAGGCCCATCCTAAACCTACTGCCCAGGCCCCTTCTTCTGATAAACAGATCATGTCTCTTGCTGCAGATCTTATTTCTCTTATCAAGGGGTCTCAGCCTCATCCAGACAGAGGTTCTCAGCCGCCTGCAGAGAAAAGGCCCAGAACTGAGCAGGCCGACAACCTCTCTTCAGATGAAGCCTCTGGGGATTCTGAGCCTTCAGATACCCAAGAAGAATCCTTCCAGGCCTATGAGGACTCTGATGCTGAGGAATCAATTCCCTCTGCCTCTCCTCCAGAGGATTTTTCGTTCGGTGAAGTCCTACACTCTATGAGGGAGCATTTTAAATGGCAGGGTCAGGAATTCTCTGATTCCAGAAAAAGGCTATGTACCTTCCTCAAGCTACCCCAGCACAGACCTTTAGCTATCCCTCCAGTTATGGATGTCCTGGATGATGTTTTCTCCGACTCCAGTGCTAACCCTGATTCTCTCCCTCCTGCTCCTGTCAAGCCAGACAGATATTATAAGGTCCCTGACACCCACAAACATCTCTTTAAGGCCCATTCTGTGGATCTAGAAACTATTTCACAGGGCCCCAAGGGAGTGGCTACTTCCACAGCCAAGAATCCACTGCCAGCGGATAGGGAAGCTAGGTCCCTGGAGAGATGGGGTAAAAAGTTTATACCTCTACCACCCTGGCCATGAGGTCACTTAACTGCCTTTTCATATGTTTCAGTACCAGGATTTTTACTGGATGATTTACAGAAAAAGCTAGCCTCTCCTGAGCCTATTGATAGAAAGGCATTGCAGGATCTAGTACATAACACTCAGCAGGTTAGCAATCATTTTCTTCAGTGTGGTTATGATGCATTGGAGGCTTCATGTAGGGCAGCTATGACTGGGGCTGTTATCGTAGACATGCTTGGTTAAAAGAACAGCCACTGCCAGACCATGTTAAAGTAAAGTTACTTGATGCACCTCTGGAAAAACAGAAGCTTTTGGTGCTAATGCACAAGATGTGTTGAAGTCCATTGAGGAAAAAGCTAAATCAGTACAGACAGTCAAAGATTTCCTCCAGGTTCAGCCACCCAGATTCAGCAGGAATTGGCCTTCAAAGAATTGGTCCTTTCCAGACACTGACAAGTTTCAAAGGGAAAAACAGGCGTGCCGAGGTAGAGGGCAATACCGAGGCTCCTACAGGGGCCGCCAATGGCAACCACCAAATCAAAGAAGTGGCACAGGCAGTCCAGCTGCACCACAAGGACAACCACAATGACTTGACTTTCATACCGTCTACAAAGGCTCAAAGAGAAGCACCTTTGGGCGGAAAATTATCTTTATTCTCAAAAAACTGGCATATCTTAACCAAGGACAACTGGATTCTGGATTTAATAGACAAAGGTTACAGATTCCACTTCCATACTTTACCAATAAGACAAGGCATGCCAAACCTGCCACTTCATCAAAGGGCAAAGGCACTCATTCAAGTTTCAAAGCTGTTAAATATAAAAGCAATAGAAAAGGTCCCTCCACAGGAACAAGGCCAGGGATTTTATTCAAGACTGTTCCTTGTTCCAAGAAAGGAAAACAAATGGAGACCTATACTGGACTTGTCTACTCTAAATACTTATCTCATTGTGCCAAAGTTCAAAATGCTGACGTTGCAGCAATTCCTTCCCATGCTGGGCAAGGGGTCTTGGCTGGTCACTCTGGACCTCAAGGAGGCATACCTGCATGTCCCAATCAGACAAAGCTGCAGAAGATACCTCAGATTTCTTGCAGGGACAGAGCATTATCAATTCTCAGCATTGCCATTTGGCTTATCTACTGCGCCCAGAGTGTTCACGAAATGCTTGGCATCAGTAGTGGCACACTGCAGACTCCAGGGGATTCAAATATACCCCTACCTGGACGACTGCCTCATACAAGCAGACAACAAGCAAACCTTGATAGCAAACTTGGACTATGTCATTCAATTACTACAGGCCTTGGGATACACAGTCAACATTCAGAAATCAAGACTTCTGCCATCCCAACAGATTATTTTCCTAGGAGCCAAACTGGACACAAAAACACAGATGGCTTATCTCACAGAGGAAAAACAACAGCAGTTACCAGAGTACTTCAAAGGCCTAGCAAAGCTCTCCCAGCTGACTGCAAGGAAAATCCTGCAGGCCCTGGGGTTCATGGCATCTTGCATTCTTCTGATACCTTTGGCAAGACTTCATATGAGAAAGCTGCAATGGTACTTAAAAAGCTTATGGTCCCAACACAGCCAAATCCTAGAGGACGCAATCCCCCTCATTCCATGTCTGCAAAGAGAATTTTTGTGGTGGGCTCAAGCAAGTCAGTTAAACAAAGGCATGTCTTTCAACAAACCTCAAGCAGGTCAAATGATTACAACAGACGCCTCAGGCCATGGATGGGGGGACGCACATGGAGGGCAGATGCATTCAAGGTCAATGGACACCAAGGGAAAGGCATCTGCACATAAACCAAAAAGAGATGTTGGCAGTGATACATGCAATCGAGACTTTCGAAAAATCACTTCAACAAGGACATTTGCTAATAAGGACAGACAACACCATTGTTATGTGGTATATAAACAAGCAGGGAGGCACTCATTCTTATCCCCTCTGCAGACTAACAATGATTCTCTGGGAAAAATCCCTAAGTCTGAAGATACATCTGCAATCCCAGTTTGTGCCAGGCAAGGACAATGTACTGGCGGACAAGCTGAGCAGAAATTTCTTGGATCCACACGAATGGATGCTGCATCCTCACATTTTCTCACAAATAACAAGGACATGGGGAAGACCGGACATAGATCTCTTCGCTTCTCACATGAATCATCACCTGGAAAAGTTCTGTACAAGGACCCACCATCCTCTAGCCTGGAAAACGGATGCTCTCTCCTTCAGCTGGATGTCCCTAACAATTTATGCATTCCCTCCTCTACCACTGCTGACCAAGGTGATACTGAAGATCAAAGCAGAACAACCAACAGGCATTTTGATAGCTCCAGACTGGCCAAGGCAGCACTGGTACCCATTGCTGTTGAGCATAACTCGGACCAAACCGTGGCCTCTGCCCCTATGGCCTCTGCTTCTAACACAACACAATTACAGGACGGTTCATCAAAACCTGAAAACATTGCATCTGACAGCCTGGAGGTTACCATAACTCCTTCCGATATCTCTCTTTTCAAAAAAGTTCAAGAGATCTTACTGGAAGCACGCAGACCTTCCACCAGAAAAACCTATTCAGACAAGTGGAAGAGATTCATCATCTGGAATGCTAGCAGGGTCAGGATACAACAGTATTGAGTATACCTCAGATATTGGAATACTTGGCAGAAATGTTTCATACTGGTCTCTCATATTCTTCCATAAAGATTCATGCCTCAGCAATCTCAGCAAAATACAATTGTGATCCACCTGTGTTTTCACATCCTTTGCTAAGACAGTTCCTAAGGGGATAAAGAATATCAAACCTCCCAGGAAACCGCCAGTACCTGCATGGGACCTCAACTTCGTCTTGGAAAAATTAACTCTTCCTCCCTTTGAACCAGCAGCAACTTCAGAAATGCAATTTCTCTCATGTAAAACGGTTTTCCTATTGGCAATCACATCAGCAAGAAGAGTCTCGGAGATACAGGCACTCATGGCAGTGCCTCCTTTTCTCATTTTTCATCAGGACAGAGTCTCTCTAAGAACCAATCCTTCATTCATGCCAAAAGTAATTTCCAGGGTGTCTCTAAATCAAGCCATTCACCTGCCTACTTTCTTCCCCAATCCCCAAAACAGGGGGGAAGCACTGCTGCATACTTTGGACATATACAGGCAACTACGCTACTACTTGGACAGAACTAAGGCCACCAGAAAGTCTGACCAACTGCTTGTAGCCTATGCTGCTGGAGTACAAGGAAAAGCAATCTCCAAACAAATAATTTCCAAATGGATTGGACACTGCATCAGATTCTGCTATTCCTTTCATGGAAAAGGTGTGCCAGCCAATATTAGGCCACACTCCACCAGAGCTATAGCCACATCCACAGCTTTCCTAAGAGGAGTGGCTACAAAGGACATTCTAGAGGCTGCTACATGGAGCTCCGTGCATACATTTACCAAGCACTACAACCTGCCTTTATACTCCAGATCCTGAGCAGGCTTTGCTTCGGCAGTCCTGCAGGGCATTTTAGCTACACCATCACTTTCTTAGTTCCAACCACCCCAGCTTGGCTATGGTATTCAACCCATATGTTATGACTGCAGTTGCATTCTTGAAGGACATAGTACAGTTTTGTACCTACCATAAATGTAGATGTCCGATAGATATGCAACTGCAGTCGGATTCTCCCACCCTCCTACCCCTCTGCAACCTTCTTTATGGGTCCACTACCCCTATTCCTATTAGCTGGGGGTATCTCTATGGTGTATCTGTTTATTACTGTTGTGCATGTCTGGAATTCTTTATCCATTCACCAAATTTAGCCTTCCTAGGAGGGCACCTGGCATCTGGGGCAAGAAACACTGAAGAAGATGGCGTCGGCCGATGCCTTTATACTCCAGCCGTTCTGACGTCGGAGAGGAGGCGACACCAGCCGACGCCGGACCCAGACTTTGGAATCCGGCCGACCGAGGGCTGCCTGAGGCAGGACAAACCCATATGTTATGACTGCAGTTGCATATCTATCGGACATCTACATTTATGGTAGGTACAAAACTGTACTTTGTGGTATATTGAAGATTTATGAAATGCAGGCGTGGTGGCACAGTATGCGTAGAGCGTATCAATCAACAGCAGTCTGTATAACACACAAATACACTAATACGCTAGCTGCGTACAGATAGAGTTACCAGTTAGTCAGTATCACCGTAAAAAGCAAAAGTATACCAAGTACTGTATCAGGCTTCTGTGGAACAATGGCTTGAAAACTCTTCAGCACCTCAAGCGTTCAACGGGACATATCCAAAGTCGTATAACAAAGAAAGCAAATAAATGCAATGCAGGCTTGTTATTCAACGCCAGTATGCAAGTCAGTGCATACAAAAATAAGCTATCTGCTTGTAGATGGAGTCAACAGTTAATTCAAATAAAGTACCTGATTCAAGAGCAAAACTTCAGAGGAACAATAGCTTGGAAACCTTCAATGACAAACCAAGCGTTCAACAGAGTATATCCAAGGTAGTTTATTCATAAAAATCGGCAAGCGCTTTCAACTAGGTCTTCATCAGGCCGTTAAACAATTTAGACTGACAAAGCACTCATATTTATAACAAAACATCACAGTAGCAACTGTTAAAATTTTAAACTGACAGAGCATCACAGTAATGGAAATGCCATTTCCTGTTATACTAATTCAAAGTCTAAAAACATTTTAAATAGAAAATATATATAGAAAAGGTATATATAAAAAGATATGTAGTGATAGTTGCACGCAAAAGCTGACTGTATGTAGTTCCAAAGCAAAACACTGTCATTATACAAAAAACATATAATTGCATACACAATAAAATAAAATTACTGCTAAGAAATGTATCTAATTTATTAAAATTATTGTTAGTGAAAGCACTTATGCATTAGAAATCCATTCAAGATGCCACAATAAATAAAAAACTACTAATATTTGTATCATGGTGTAAACTCTCATGAAGTCAGAAATTTACCATCAAACATTATCACTAAAATATGTATATGAAAAGCATAAATATATATTGATTTATACATCTAGTAGGAAATGTCTAATATGTTAAAAATATTATTATTAAGAACAATTCAACCCACCACAGTAGATGGAACCGAACTAACATTGATGTCATAATGTAAAAGTCTCAAGAAGTCAGAAATTTACCACCAAAAAGTGTCATTGAATTATATATAAAATGTGTAAAATGATCCACATATCTATGAGGTCATTGCCTACACTAAGTACATATATATATAAAGATATATATATAAAAAATATATATGTAAAAGGCCTCATAAACACTGACACTATATACACTAATGATACATCCACACAATGTGCAATAATATAGGTTAAAAATGCCATAAATTGTTGTGACATGACATCATTATATAGTAATATAATGTTACCATAGATAACCTGCTACATAATAGGATGGCAGTACAAAGCAATCCAAATATTCACAAATAGCTGCGTCATTTATAAATTGTGAGTGATGAAAAATACTCACTATTTTTGTATTTATATTTTATTTAAGTTTCCTGGCTTTAAGTATGGGTTTAATAGAGACCCTATCATTAATGCCAGGGCTGTGATCAGCTCTAAGCCTAATAATCCATTTGGCTTCCATTTGTTCAGTAAGATTACTCAAGTCCCCTCTCCTTATCCCCGGTTTGTTCATCTAACTTGGAATAGAAACTTATGTTCTATTGATGTGTTATTTACATGTTTAGAGAGGGCATTGGATGTGCAGGATATCCTAATCTTATATATATGTTCTCTAATCCTCTCTTTAAACTTACGGTCAGTCTTGCCCACATAAAATGCTGGGCAAGATTGACATGTAGCCAGGTGCACGATATGTTTAGCGTTGCATGTTGCTGACATGGTGAATGTAAAAAGCTGCCCTGTGACAGGATGTGTAAAAGTATTACATTCTTTCACATATTTACATTGGTTACATTTCTGACACTTTCTAGTAGCCCCATCTAGACTATCTGACATTATATTTCCAACTCTATTCGGACCACAGAGCATCCTATGCAGATTCAATTTGTTTCTATAAGAAAACTTGGGGGCCTCATCTATTATACTAGCAATCATAGGGTCTGTTAGTAGGACATCACAATGTTTCCTGTAAATATCCTTGATATTATTGATGTCTTGTGTATAATGTAGAGGGATTCTGATATTATTACTAGCTTGTGCTGTTCCTGAGATAGCTGACTCATCACTTTGTTTACCAAAATAGGGCTGAGCTCTACCCTCTCTAAGCCTATCTATTCCAGAGAAATTCTCCTCAATCTCTTCATTCGTGTAGCATCTACTGGTAAACTTAGTTCTAAGTCCTTCCATCTCTCAAAGGAACCCAACATCATCAGAATTAAGCCTCGATGCCCGCATGGCTTGGCTCTTTAAAATATTTTTGAAAATATGTTTAGGATGCATACTACTACGATGTAGCAAACTATTTCTGTAACACTCCTTCCTGTATACTCCAGTATTCAAATTACCATCAGGTAATTTCTCTATGTATACATCCAAATACGGAATAATGTCTCTAGATTTCACCATGGAGAAATTCAAGTAGTCAGTCTCATTATTCATCCTCCTATATAAATCATTCAATTCTTCTTCATTTCCCTTCCATATTAGAAAGAGGTCATCTACAAACCGGGTATAACATCCCATCTTGTTCTGAAATTCAGCCATCCGAAAGAGTGAAGTATCTTCCCAGTCAGCCATAATTAAGTTGGCGTAGCTGTTCGCACAAGATGTGCCCATGGCTACGCCATCTTTTTGTATGTATATCATGCCATCAAAGGTAAAGATGTTATTTGTGAGAACTATCTCCATTAGTTCACATAAGACACCAATCCTGCTCGTAGAGAGGACCCCGTCCCATGTCAATCTTCTTTTTAGCCTAATTAATCCGTCTTTGGTATTACTGTGAACAGGGATTGTACATCAAAAGTTAATAGAATGCTTTCTTGCCCATCATTCACTACAGTTGTCTGTTCATATAATTTAATAAGGAATTGTTTGGTATCTTTTAATATATGTTCGTATTTGTCCACTATAGGTCTTAGTATTGATTCCAGATATAGGGATATAGGTTCAGTTATCCACCCTTTCCCAGCCACTATGGGCCTCATTGGTGGTTTAGTTCCATCCTTATGCATTTTTGGAATTCCTTGTATAATTGGAATAGTGGGGTATTCAACAAGTAAATATCTAAATAACTCTTCATTAATTCTCTCTTCATCTAGCATCTTGCTCAACCTAGATGCTACCTCAGTTATTATTCTATCTACTCTATTGGTATTAATCCTTTCATAGAATTTATTATCACTGAGCATCAACAGCATCTGGTCTTTATAGAATTCCATATCCATGACCACTACCGGGCCTCCTTTGTCTGCTGGTCGGATCATAATGTTTTTATCATTCTTAAGTGACCTAAGTGCTGTCCTTTGTCTTGGTCTTAAATTACCAGACCATCTCTTCTTACCATTTCTAATCTCATTCTCGTACAACTCCTGTTCAACCAATTGTGAGTATGCCTCTATCAACGCATGGTTATTAGGTACATATGTACTGGGTTTCCTGAAGGGGTGTGGAAATACTCCCGTACTATTAAAATCAACCTTCAGTTGTAATTCCCGTACAAAAAGTCTCAAATCAATCACATTATCAGTGATGTTACTCCTCGTGGAGGGAATAACCGTTAGACCTTTTTCTAATACACTAAGTTCATCTTCAGTAAGTTCTTTAGTTGATAAATTCCACACTAGGGATTCTTGTTCCCCTGCCAAATCTTTTTAGTGTAGGTCCTACTTGTACCTGCTCTGCTGGTCTTTTCCTCTGTCTTCCCCTGCTTACAGAGCGTCCCTTGATGCCTCCCCCTCCCCCTCTCCATTGATTGGCGATCGGGAAAGGGGTATGTTTACTACCTATTTCACTTACTACATGTGCATCAACTATGTTGGTATTCTCCCCACTTTTATCTCTAATGATGTTGCTACTGTTGGTGGTTTCCACATGTTCACAGATATCTATTCTCGTATTAGCTTCTTCGAAAATAGAAATGTTGTGAATGTTACTAATGGGTGATGCACAAGTATCATGGTGCACTATTGCTGTGGTCACTACATTTCTGTTACTTATATCTATCTGGTTATCCATATTCTTAGTAACAGTATCATTTTTTATTAAAGCTCACAATACTTGGAATGCACTCATCACAGGCACTATTTATACTGATCTTTTATACAAATGGCAACAGATTAACTTAGAGACAAGTTTTAAATATATGGAACTACTTAATAGTTATTTTTTACCTACAGAAACTGCATTGAAGGAGAAAATATGTAAGCAACAGAAATGTGTATTTGACTTATACTCTAAGCATGTTGCAGAAACTTACATGGATAGAATGTTGGATAATGTTTTTCTTTTTGAGAGAAAACTGCTACAGCAGAAGAAAGATAAAATGAGAAGGGATATCACCGATTTTGCTAGGGGGAATGTCTTCACCTAGCCCAGGGTAGATAGTGACAATCCCATGTCGAAGAAAACCCAAGGCAATAGCTTAGAAAAGAATGAATGTATGTTGGGGAGGAATGACAATAAAGATAAGATTGGTGATGAGTGCATTCCAAGTATTGTGAGCTTTAATAAAATGATACTGTTACTAAGAATATGGATAACCAGATAGATATAAGTAACAGAAATGTAGTGACCACAGCAATAGTGCACCATGATACTTGTGCATCACCCATTAGTAACATTCACAACATTTCTATTTTCGAAGAAGCTAATACGAGAATAGATATCTGTGAACATGTGGAAACCACCAACAGTAGCAACATCATTAGAGATAAAAGTGGGGAGAATACCAACATAGTTGATGCACATGTAGTAAGTGAAATAGGTAGTAAACATACCCCTTTCCCGATCGCCAATCAATGGAGAGGGGGAGGGGGAGGCATCAAGGGACGCTCTGTAAGCAGGGGAAGACAGAGGAAAAGACCAGCAGAGCAGGTACAAGTAGGACCTACACTAAAAAAGATTTGGCAGGGGAACAAGAATCCCTACTGTGGAATTTATCAACTAAAGAACTTACTGAAGATGAACTTAGTGTATTAGAAAAAGGTCTAACGTTTATTCCCTCCACGAGGAGTAACATCACTGATAATGTGATTGATTTGAGACTTTTTGTACGGGAATTACAACTGAAATCTTCAATATACCACACCACGTCGTCTGTTATTGCTTTATTATTTGAGACAATGAGAGCAACACTCCATACATCAAATATGAAAATAGAGAAATTACACAAAAGAGAAGCAAGTTGCAGTAGCAAGAGAGGTGTTAATCATATAGATTAAGTGGGTTGATAATTAGTCACAATTAAATACATAAAGCCGATTCATGATGACTAAACGTGGTATGATTATTGATGCCAGATTAGCTCTTAGTAGCCAGTTTACATCTGTTGTCATTTAATGTTGTTTTCATCTATGAAATATCTCTTGACTTCAAGCGCCTACTTATTCTTTAAGACCTCATTGTGATGGCTAATGCCTTGCTAGCTTCCCTTCTTGATTATTATTACTCCCCTTACCTGGTGGTGCCCCGCAGTGAACCTGTAGAATGCAACTACTTCAGAATTCTGAGTTTGATTACTATTAGCAACCTCCCTATTTAGCCAGTTTTCAGAGCCAGTCCAGTCCCATACTGTATTTGAAATCCACCTGTTTAGTCTTACACGAAAGAATTTGCCCATTTAGTGTTACATGAAAGAATTGGGTTTGTTGGAGGTGCTCAGGGTGTGGCTGGAAACTTAGTAGTAATTCTGTCTGCTACGGGTTCCATGCCTTTGAAATCTGATCACCCTGTGGGACACAGAATCCCTTAAAGGAAAACTCCACCCTCTCATACAGTTAACTCAATCGTTAGGTTTTTCTCCCAGCAATATGGTTCCAGCATTGTGTATGTACCAGAAACCTGCTTGTAGTTTTTAAAACATTTATTTCCTTGCATTGGAGTCAAAGGAAGGGAAAGCCCACCTACTTTTTTTTAAAAACTCAACTTCTTACATACTTTGCAGAGAAATTCATCTCCACCTGCATGACATATCCTAGACACAGTTAAATCTGTAGTTTACCCTGTCGGGTACTGCTGTCAATCTTAGATGGATAATTAATCCTGCTAATGTCAGGAACACAGCAGCTGATATAAAATAAGACAAAGCTGTGGAATTGTTCCCACTGTTTTTATTGCAGTGGGGAGGAGAATTTAACACTCCCCTTTCATAGCAGAACAAAGCAATTAGATCAGTCAGGGGTTTAAAGGCAATTGTCAACTCTTCTGACAAATTTACATAAGCAGCAACTAAACTAATGTCTTCAGGCTTTTCCAGGTTAGGGGTCGCCACAGCAGATCTCCAGTCCGCTAATGATTGGCAGTGGATTTTTATGGTGCTGAGTTGCCAACCCGATGCCCAGCCTAAAATGAAGGCACACCCATTCACACACCTACCTGCATGTTTTTAGATGTCAACTCAACCACAGGGAGGACATGCAGACTCCACACAGAAGACGCTCCAGCTGAGAATCGAACGGGAGAACCTCTTGCTTTGAGGCGACAACGCTAACCGCTGCACCACTGTGGCCCTCTTACATAAGCAGCAACACAGTATTGAAATTCTAAGTTTTAAATGTTATTTATTAAATAATAGTTTGTGTGTTAAGATAACCTAAGAGTAATAGCAAAGATTTATGTGACATTGAGAGTCGGGTGGCAACCCTATCAACTAGGTGCACTGATACTGTTCATAAAAAGGTATTTTATGCTGTGTGTGACATCCTTCCAGATGGTAATGCATTTCTGGTACATGCAGATCCATTGTAAGAGATTCCCACTGACTTTGAGTCAGTCCTTGCATTGTCAGAGAGCAACCATAATATACAGCTGAATTTACTTTAACATACATTTACTATGTGCCCTTGCATTAAGAACACTAAGAAAAGGAAATCAGAAGTACTTAACTGTGTTTAAATGCACAAACACACACACACTTTATGTACATACACATGTACAAAAACACACACTATATGTAAGTTGTGTGTGTGTGTGTGTGCAGTATGTGTGCATACAATGAATTATTTATAATAAACATAGTATAGTTGAGCGTTATTAATGTATACATTCTAGTAAATGTTGCTCAATGATTTACTTGGTCACTGTCACACACTGTGTTCCACATTCAATCTTGGTCAATGTCTTTCTGTCAGTATTTTTTTATTTGTATTGATAAGTGCATTTAATAATTATTATCTTTGCCAATGTAGCTGAAAAGGGTCCTGGGACCAGTTCACTTTCCTGGTTACCAAAGTATAAATTAATATGAAATAGAAAAAGGAGGGCGAACATGACAGAAATAATTGAGGAACTAGTAAAGCACATTTTAAGTCTGCATCATTCATGAGAGAGAGAAATCCTCCCACTTAAGAAATTGGGAAGTAGTAGACTAAGTTTAGAGTCCTGCTACTTGTCACTTGTAAATGTACAGCAAGGATTAGTAAGGAAAGCCATGGCCTCAAGCTCAATGCCAAAAGGTGCATTGTCATCCCTTTTGGTAAACCTCTGTACCCATGAACTGCCACATAGGCGGTAGTCTACTTAACACCGAAAGTATGATAAGAGCCCTTGGGACACAGGTGGACAGTAGTCTCTCCTTTGATAATCACATCACCACAGTAGTCAGGAAATCCTTCTACGTGGCACACCTCATCACAAAAGGTTTCTCATCCAGGAAAAAGAGGTAATTGTTCCCCTCTACTCGTCACTCAATAGACCCATTATAGAGTACAGTGCCCCTTTTGGTATGTACCTAACAAGACATCTGCAACAACTGAAAAGGCCGCAGAAATAGCTCACAAAGAGGATTACCGGCCTCAAACAGATGCCCTACGCAGACCGTCTCAAAAAACTGTAGCTTTACTCCGTCGCATATCGCCTACTCAGAGGTGATTTCTGCCTAACACACAAAGCTATGTCAAACCCAGAGCTTTTGGACATGCTCCACTTAAAGAAATCCCAATCCCTACGAGCTACACACTCTAGGGACCTAAACCTTGTCACCACAATAAACAGTACATGCTGGAGGGATAGATTCCTGTCCCAGAGACTTCCCATAATCTGGAACAAATTACTTATCTATATCAAACAAAACTCATTAGCACTCCAAGAAAAATCTTGATGATTGGATGGGAGATAGGAAATTCACCCTGGGATCACTTCTGTGGCTCTGTTCGACAGTGGCAGAGGAAAATAATTTTCTTGGGTGACGAAAGCCAGGGTGCCTTTCGGCTAGGCTTATATAGGCCCTAGGGACAATAGCCTGGTACCTACCTATGATTATTTACTGCAGTGAGAGTTTCACACCTCAGCATGAGAGTATGGGGAGGGTTTATCAAGTTTGTTAGGACTACAAAAGACTACTCTTACAAAAACTGTTTTTATCTGCTTTCTTTTGCTGCAAGTAGCTAACAGCTATTTATAGCATAGAACAAGCTCTGGCAGACAGATAGGTAAACAGAGAAGCAGTTCTTTTACAGAAGGTGTGTTTAGATGATGGTGCTTCATAGTCCTGCCATTATATTTTAATGGCATGAAAAAACAGCACCACTACCTTATGTCTGACATGAGTCATATGAAGATGACTTGAAATGTATTCTGGGAAGAAGGCAGGAAAGCAAGAAAATAAGATCACATTACCAAGGCAGGCCCCATCATCTGCCATTTTGAGAGAAACACGTTAAAATTGTAAAAGAAGCACTTGGAATGATTTTGAAGCATTAAAATAGCTCAAAAACAAAGATACAGTGAAAAAATGTTTTTGAGTTCTAAGGTGGAGTTTTCCTTTAAGTTTTATGCACCATAGTAAAACTAAAATTGAACTCAAAAAAAGATAGTACTGGATGTGCATTGTAGATTTCTCCAGACTGAACAGGTGTCTGAGAGTCACCAAATTCAAGATACGAGTTTTACATTGTCCTAAATCAGACTTAAACAAAAAGCACAGGCCTGGTTAGCTTCATTTTTCAGCTCTGTCAATTAATTCTAATGATGCTAACAAAATTCCTGTATTAATTCAGCAATATAACCCCAGCGCTACCAGGCTATACCTCGTATCATGCTTTTCGGCCCCAAAACCCGGGCCGAACCACAAAGGGAGGGGGAGTGTCCATATTCATCGAGGACACCCACACCTCCAGGTTAGTAGCAACACATGAAGCATCAGAGACCATACAGCTGCAACTAACCATAGGCAAAACTGCTATACAACTGGTAGCATGTTATAGACTACCCTCCCAATCTCAAGAACCCCACTCAGCCTTCCTGAAGACATTGGAGGATATGAATGTATCACAAAATACCATCATACTGGGAGACTTCAACTACCCAAACATAGATTGGGTACATTATTCTAGCCCTAATACCCTAGCCCAAAGGTTCCTGGAATTCATAAATTCAAATGCACTGGAACAACTAGTCACCTCTCCCACTCGGGGAGATAATATACTAGACCTGATCATCACAAACATGGGGACAAAATGCTCCACACCGGAAGTATACCCCTCACTAGTGAGATCTGACCACAAACTAATCACCCTGGATATACATATCCCACCTCCACCCCCAGCACAAAAGACCACAGTGAAAAACTTCTCAAAAGCAGACTTCATTCTTCTTAAGACTGAGATGGTATCCTTTAAGTCCACTGTGCCAGTGGATACCACATCCCACAATGCTGAATCCTTCACAAATGCTTTCTATGGACATCTCCAAGAATGCATGGATCATGCAATCCCAAATAAATCCAAGTCCCTCTCCACCAAAGGCAAGCGTCATGTCTGGTGGACCTCAACCATTAACAAATTGTATAACAAAAGAAGGAAGCTACTGCACGTCAGAGCAAAATCCCATGAAGGGAAGACATCTCTGATCAACATTAGCAGAAAACTACGTTCCCTCATAAAAACATCCAAGGCTAACTTTGAGAGAAAAATCGCTAAGGACACTAAAGATAACCACAAAGCCTTCTTCAGCTATGTTAGAAACCTGGGCGGAAACCCTCAGATATGCTCAGAGTTGGTTCACAACAACAAAAAATACACTGAACCCACAGATATTGCCAACATTCTGGTTGACAGGTTCAGTGCAAATTTCTCCCCTCCCTCACCCCCAAAAGAAGAAATATTTATCCCAGCTGAATGTAATCTCCCTGTCATCTCAGATGTCCAAGTGAGAACCGCCCTAAACAAAGCTAAGAACACAGCATCAATGGGACCTGACGGTATCCCGGGTTGCGTGTTACGTGAACTCCAAGAGGAGCTAAACCCACACATAAAAATGCTATTTAACCTTAGCCTTACTTCGGGATATGTACCTGAACACTGGCGTACAGCAACAGTGGTCCCACTCCACAAAGGGGGTGCCTCTACAGACCCTGGAAACTACCGTCCCATAAGCTTAACCAGCCTGGTCTGCAAAGCTATGGAAAGAATCATTATGGAACTCATAAACAGAGACATAGGGGACCTACAGACACTTGACCCCACCCAGTTCGGCTTTGTAAAGGGCAGATCCTGCCTTTTGAACCTGGTTGACTTTTTCGAAACAGTCACTAGAGCCATTGATGAGGGCAAAGCAGTCCATACAGCCTACCTGGACTTGGCTAAGGCTTTCGACACAATACCCCACTCAGGCATCATAGATAAGCTCAACAGCTTAAACGTAAACCCTTATGTCACTAGATGGGTTGCAAACTGGCTAAAGGACAGAACCCATAAAGTTAAAATCGCTGGAGCAATGTCAGACTCAAAGCCAGTCACAAGTGGTGTCCCACAGGGATCTGTCCTGGGACCCCTCTTGTTCGGCATTTATTTCTCAGATGTTAAAGTAAACATGGGAGGGCTGTGGCTGACAAAGTTCGCAGATGACTGCAAACTAGGTGCCATAGTCGATACACCAGCGGACACATACATCCTACAAAAATGCCTCACAGAAACGGACAACTGGTGCCGGAGTCACGGCCTTAAACTAAATGCCAAAAAATGTATAGTCATCCCCTTTGGGAAAAACAAAGTACCCACAAATTATCACATAGACAGCAACCCACTGAGTACGGAAAAAGTAATCAGAGACCTAGGGACCCAAGTCAACAGTGACCTCTCATTTGACACCCACGTTGCCAAAGTGGTTAGAAAAACATTCTACCTTGCACACCTCATCATGAAGGGATTCACATCCAGATCCAAGGATGTCATTGTACCCCTATACTCCTCCCTCATCAGACCCATGATTGAGTACAATGCCCCATCTGGTATGTACCTCACCCGGCATTTGCAACAGCTGGAGAGACCACAAAAGTACCTCACCAAGAGGATCAAGGGTCTCCAACATATGTCTTATTCTGCCAGACTAAAGAAACTTCAGCTCTATTCAGTAGCATACCACCTGCTCAGATGTGATCTCTGCTTGACGTACAAGGCCATGTCCAATCAGGATCTGATGGACATGCTCCACCTCAAAAAATCCAAATCCATCAGGACCACGAGAGCTAAAGACTTGAACCTCGGCACAAGTATGAATAGGACATGCTGGAGGGATAGATTCATAACCCAGAGGCTTCCCATGCTTTGGAACAAGATCCCAGTTCATATTATTAGGCAGAGCCCCTCACTGACTCTCCAAGAGAAATCTTGATGAGTGGATGGGAGATCGTAAGTTTACCCCAGGGGTCACATCTGTGTCACTGCTAGACAGGGGCACAGTAAACTAATTCTGTTATATAAGAGGACCTTCATTGTGTCACTACTAGACAGAGGCACAGTATTCTAAATTTATTCTGTACATTTTTTGTACCATTTCATGGGGTGGCAAAAGCCACATCACTATGGCTAGGCTTACAAATGCCCCAGGGCAGATAGCCTAGTACTATACTATGAAACTCTAATTGTAATAGACCTGTTAGTGTACCTTGGCTAAAGTCCTTCTTTGTCATTTAAATGACTCCAACACCTCTACCCGTAATTTAATTTAATGTTTTGTTCTGTTGGGTACAGAACTATTGACTTATCTTACTTAACCCGTGCTAACAATTTATTTATTTATTTTTACATTTGTTAACCGGGTTAGTCTGTCTGGGTTCTTAGAAGCCCTTTTTCAGCAGAGACCCGAGGAGAAAAGCTCCCAAAAAAAAAAAAAAAGTTTTAAGTAAACAAATAGAACAAAGATAAACACAGATTACATTTTAAGTATACATACTTCTGAAGTAATTTCATAACATGCAATAAAGGAATATACAGAATGGATGGAAATACAATACATATATGGAAATTTTCACTTAGTATGGCAAGAAACAAAGCAGAAATATTCTAAGACTAAGGTCACTACGTTGCTGAATCAAGTTACTAGGCATGAATTAAGTAAATATACAGTTAAAGTTGTGTGAACTTTGGAAGTTAATAAATAAATTAAAGAACAGTAATAAGGGATTATGGGAATTGAGTGTAACATGAGCTAACTAGTATGGAATATGACAGAAATAAATGTGTAGGTAGTAGTAAGAGAGAGAGCTAGAAGTGATACAGTTAAGTTAGTTTATCCCTGAATGTTTCTTGGGTATTAGTTTAGAGCATGAACATATCCAATTTGATGGGAAAAAAGATTTAAGCTCTTTTTTGAAGGCATTTTTGTCTTTAAGTAGTCTAAGGGCTAAAGGGAGTGTGTTCCAATTTTGTGCAACTGAGTGACAGAGTATTTTCCCAAAGGTTTTGTTTGGCTTATGAACTTCAAGAAAGTATTGATTAGTACTTCTTCGTGGTGTTGAGCAGTATAAAGTGTCAGAGAATTTGCAGCAAAGCTGGCTACTTTGTTATATGTGGTTTTTAGTTTGGATATTAGGTTACTCTTTATATGGGTAAGGATAGGTGAAGCATAGAGTAGGGATGGTAGAAGCAGGGATTGGGCAAGGGATGGCCTGGATGCACAGGGAAGACATTTTTTGTGACAGTAAAACAGACCTTGTTTTTGGTGTTTTTCTTACTGAGCTATGAATGTGATGGTTGAATTTAAGTTCATGATCAATTATCACTCCAAGGAGTTTTATTTGGGTGTCAACAGAAAGTTTAGTTCCATTAAGGGATGTTACGGAAAAGTTCTGTTTTGCATGTTCCAGATTTTTAGGTAGGAAAAGTAGTAGCTTAGTTTTGCTCACATTTCGCAGGAGTTGGTTGGATTGTAGCCAGTTTTCAACAGAGTGGAGTGAGTTTTGTGTAAGGGATTGAAGGTTTTCTATGTTGTCAGCAGAGTTGATGTTGGCTGAGTCATCAGCATATTGAATAAGGTTAGATTGGGGGAAGGATGAGAAAAGGACATTGGTAAATACATTGAAGAGGAGAGGGCCCAATATTGATCCTTGTGGGTCCCCTGTCCTAACTGCTAGAAACGGGGAGTAGGAAGAGTTCCATCTAACAGCCTGGTGTCTATTAGTGAGGTAATCACAGAACCAGGAGGTGGTGGAGTTTGAGAAGCCTAGGTTGGAGAGATTATGGTGAAGTATGGTATGAGATAATGGTGTTGAATGCTTTCGACAGGTCCAGAAAGAGGGCTGATGCTATTTTGCTATTATCCCTGACTTGAGCAATGTTAGTAAAGGATACAAGAGCGGTAACTGTGCTGTGCCCTAATGATAATTGTAGCCCTATTCTTTCTGCCATGATTTACCCTGAATAAATGATTTTCCATTATTTTGGATCTAACTGTTCAGGTTTATCATAACATCTTAAATGTAGCCATGTTAAGCCTGGGTCTGCTAATACTTTTGAATTTGCCTTTGGCCATGATCCCTCATTTGGGCGCCTTGTTCATCATCTTGTGTGGAATTGTAGACCATTTTTTCAAGAATTTATGGACTTTAATATTTTAACCTACTCACTTTAGCTAATAGCTGGTGACTTCACTATTAGAGTAGATGAAGCTTCAGTGGATTTTGTCAAAATTTTATCTGTTTTGAATGTTTTTGGTTTTAATTGTCCCACACATTTTTTTAGGAGCATGGTTTAGATCTTATTTTCCAGTTCAATGCCCCCATTTCTGATTTCAGTATTAGTCCAGTTCTTTGGTCTGATCATTTTATTAGATTTAATATTACTTCTCTAATTTCTTGCCCCCCTTTGATATTTCTTATTTTTTGCTGGAAAATCTCTACAATATCTTATGATGTATTTGGTTCTGTTGTTTACTTGTTTACAGTTATCATACCTACTGACACTGAACAACTTTTTCGCATATAATATTTTATTAACACATTCTCTTGATTCAGTTGCCCTTGCTTAGATGTGACCTGTCAGTTTATTTCCACATGAACCGCAGTTTAATTTCTCTTATTTATTAGGATATAAGCTTCAGCTTAGGTAAAGTCAAACTGTTTTAAGAGGACAAACCTGCCAACAGTAACCATCTTGCATATTGCTACTCATAAGTTTGCCATTCTAAATCAGCCTATCTTTCTAAACACATTTCCCAGGCTGTAAATCATCCAGTTACTTAGAAGTGGGCCATCTTTCAAATCTTAGCTGTCTTCACATCAGACGGTCTTTTTCTGTTGGGGAAAGTGAATTGGCTGCTCATTATTTTTCCATGAGAATTACTCTTATTACATCTTCTCTATGTAATTTTATTTCTTTTTTCATGGTTGATCAAAGGGAGGAATCTTTGCAACTTATTTGGGAAGAGTTTATTTATCATCTATTTATTGCTGCTAGGAGACGTCATTCATTTGAGAGGTCTGCAACACCATTGCTACGCTGATGACACAGCAATACCTCTTATTTCACTAAGATTCTGTGCCTGCCCTTACTTCCATCTTTAATTATTTGGAATGTATCCAGTACTTGATTGTCAATAACTGGCTTAAGTTCACCCCCTCTAAATGGTAGCAATAATGTTTCATTCTTCTCAAGAGACTCTTTTCCAGTTTCTAAGACTGCAGCAATGGTGATTTCTAATTTAAGGCTGTCCCATTTCCTCTCGTTTGTGCAGCCATGCAATTGATATATATATGGATCTACTACTGATACTCCAGCCAAAGAAGTGTCAACATGGTTTACGTTGACTTACTTGCGTTAGCAAAAACACATCAATATTCTACAGTGCATGCTCTGAGGCTAATCCTCAGAGCATGCAAAGTAAACTGTTTTTTACAGGGGGACAAGCTCCCCCCTGCTAATTATAGAGAGTAATTCCAAGATTGCACAATCCCCAAGGAAAGGGCAAATCCCATTACCATTATCGACCATTTGTGTGTGTTGACCAATGTGAGTCGACAGGACACAGGTCAGCCATTTGGAATTTCGATTTATGATCTGAATTCCTCTCTCACTTATATTTATATATATATATATATATGTATGTGTGTGTGTATTTTATTGCCAGTGTTTTGCTCAAGCTAACTTTTGCATGAAGAAAGTTGAAGCTACTGTTTTTTTTATTGAACATTCGGACTATGTTTTTCAGTGTTAGGGTGAGGATTAGTTAAGGCGTTAGATGTAGGGTGAGTGAATGTTGGTGTGTGGGTGTGTATATGTCTGAGATTTTCTTGTATAGTGGTAATGTTATGGAAAAAGTATTTTTTAAGTTGAGGGTTAGGGTTAGCTCACCTTTGTAGTATGTTTTTTGATGGTATGAATTCTTGATGTGTTTAGTGTCTGTGTTTTTGACATTTAAACATTTGATCATTTATATTGTGTGTGTTTTATGTATATGTGTGTTCACGGAGTGTTTGAAGTATGTTTTTGACTTTGTTGCACTCAATTTTCTTGAATGCTACTTCACTTGGAAATTTTCTATACAATAGAAGACACACCAGATCTTAGTTCTTTTATCATAGGACTTGCCTACCTTTTCCCCTTCCTGCTATCTCTGCTGATGCTGAAAAACAAAACAACACCAGCTGAATGAAGGAGCAATGTTGTGTACTGAGTCACCGTTTGTAAGGCTTGCTAATGAATCCAAAAGTTTACATGCATTTGTTTGGCATTACAAATAACTTACTTCTTACAAAAAGACGAAAATGGTGCCTAGAAGACTGGAAGTGCATCTGCAATCTGGTAGTTATGAGTGATATATTTGTATTAAAAAAGTCACATGCAGTTCATCAAACTGCCTCTGCTATGTTTTATGATTGTCTGAGCACTACAAATGCACTATTGATCTTTTAAGCACTCGTGTACAAAATATTTTATAGGAAACTGGCATTTTTAATGACCACATTAAATATGAATCTGGGCAGAATAATCTTTAGTACATTGAATCATCTGGATAATGAACGTCAAAAGAAAATAAACAATGATTGTAAAGGGGTATGAAATTTAACTGGTTTAAAACGGAAACGTAGTGTTGAATTTTCCAGAGTATTTATTAATAAGTAAAGAACAGAATCTAGGGCAGGTGTAAAAGGGTGGAGAGCCCAAATATGGTTTAGAATCCTCTGACTTGTCAGCCTCTGAATTAAGTAACACTGGCGATTTTTCATCTAATGACTTTGAGTCCGGTGAAGAGTCTAACATTTAACAGAAGAATTTGTAAGGTTTCTTGAGATAGTACCAGTGACGCTGCTGTCTCAGCCCCCTTTTTAGGAAATCAAAGTTGAGAGTTGGTCAAGAGCATCATAGACTGGTTGGATCTCCCCTTGTTGCCTTCCTCACATGCCGGACGGACTTCATGGTTTGGATAGCTCACCATTCCCCAGATGTAATCATACCTGTAGAAATGTGACTAAAGCAAGACATAAAGGATGAGGAAATCCTTCCTCCTGGGTGTAACAGCCTCAGGTCATCCAGAAAAAAGGGTAAGGCAAGTGGAGTAACCATATTTTATAAAAATAATTTCAACTTCTATCCAGCCAAATAGCTCACCTCTACAATCAGCAATTCAGAAATTCTCATTCCTACACTAAATATCAATTGTTACAAGGAAATAATAGGTGAATACATTCCCCAAGGTAACAACACTGCTCCAGCCAAAGCACTGCTATCATAACTATCAACCAAGCCTCAATCAGGAAACCTTAATTCTAGGAAATTTTAACACTGATTGATGGTTCTGTGAATTCACTCAGCTAATTTCCACCCCAAGATAAAATAAAAGTGCCAATTAATAAAATACTGTACACTAAATCCCCAGCAAAGTTACTACTGCAGGCTCCCTTTCCTGACATTGGAAGTCACCACTTCCCAGCCTTTGCTATCACAGAGCACAACACAACCCCAACCCCCAATCACTTCAATCTGTCCCGTAACCCAGCCAAGTTCTAAACTGACAGTTTAATTGATATTCTAAAATTGGTTAACTGGAGCATACTGCAGTCTCTCAAACTAAATGGAGCAGTATCCCTATTTAGTTCTGTCTTCAAAACTGTAACCAAACTTTAGGACTTTCCCAGTAAACAAATGTTAAAATAAATACATTTTTCCATAATTCACTTTTAAAAAGTTAGTACAGGAAAAAGTTTGCATCAATATGCATTTTCTGAACAATAAGAAGCATGAAACCGCAATGGCTGGCATTACTGATTGATGGTTAACCCCAGTGATTTACCAGAAAATCAAAAATGTTATGAGATCTACTAGCTGGGGTAAAACATATGAGACAAATGAGCTTTCTATGAAATCAGGGAAAGCTGAGAGGTATTCTTAAGAGAATCAGTGCAAAAATTTTCAACAAGGAAGGCAGTAATGCATTCCACTTCCCAGATGAGTCCTAGAGTTGTTTTGCAAGGATTCTTTGTGCAACAGCCAAGTAAGTAACTGCAATGTGTGTAGAACTTGGATTATATTGCAGTCTGTTTCCCATAAAGATTCAGCAACTTGTTCTGTGTCTCCATAATCCAGAAGGTTGAAGTTGACACAGAAACATTAGATGCCTGTGACATCTGTTCATCATCATTTTGCCCACTCAGGTATGTTAAGTAGCTCTTGGACCATTTAGTGAACACCTTATTCACATTTTGAAGAAATAGCAGGCATTTTTGTCAAAATGCACTCTGCATCTGTAAACTGCAAAATCTGTCCACGGCCTGCAAAAGAAGATCAATTTAAATACAATTATGATTACGAGCCAGTGTTCTGTTTGTCCTGATAAACCTGATTTTTGCTACATTTGTTTTAATCCTCACCTCCATTTTCCCAGCCACTAGAAATTTAATTTGCAGAGGGTAGAGGACCATAGAAGGTGGTGGGCAAAGTAGGTCACTCACAAATGGGGTGAAAATGTATAAAGGTATAGTGTGATTTTAGCTATCGTTACAGTACTGAATTAGTTCCCTTGTCAAGACTAATCAATATAACCTTTTAGTAGGTTCTTTAGCATCATGACAGCCTCAGAGGAGACACCATATATCTGGTACATTATTACATCTGTTGGGCAAAGTACCTGGGGCTATGGTAATTAGCTGTGCCTCACTGGGTGCTGATTACACTAACCAGCAGTATTTCATCACCATGCAGCAATTTCCAGTCCTATGAAAAATAGCAGGCCTACAAGCCTACTGCCATGAAATCTGAGCATCAGTTTCTGCCACCAGCAGCCTAATGTTTTGAATTTTATTTTATTTTATTTTGCTTTGTGTTTTCTTTGATTTTCCAGAATGTCTTTCTGAACTACTGCTCATTTCCAAAAGAGCTCTTAGGTGAAAAATCTCCATTAAACAATTAGAAAAACTTGTATTACAAATAATTAGCATTAATAGCAGTACTTTCGTATGATGGAGCCCTGACTATGACCTTAGCACTGGAGGAGCTGGGAGCATGGTGAGAGTAATGATGTGGCAATGTTCTATTTGCCTCTGCCTTTGTGACAGGGTTGGAGTACATGTCCTGGGTATGCACATTTTCATTGTGTTTGCTGGTAGAGAACAGAAACCAATGAGGAAGCATCAATTTACTAGGAAGGCAAAGCTTCATGACAGCTTTTTATGAACCAATGAAAGTAAGTGGAAATCCCTTGCAAATGACCATGGCATGCCAACCCATTGGGTGCTACCAGGATTGCTGGCCCAGAAACGAAGTTCGATATTGTTTTACACCAGTACTAAAGCAATTTAGCATTTTATGAGTGGTAAAAGTTGTAGCAGGCAGTCTGTTATGATTTAAAAATAAAAGAAAGCTTTTTTTTTTCTCACGTACAAATCAACAGAGGGATGGGGCACAGAAACAGAACTTGGCTGGCTCCTGAATTTTTGTCTTCAACTGTAGAGCTGAGGGAGCAGGGAGCCAGGCTGGAGATCCATGATCGACAAACCACGATGCTTTGCCAGAGATGGTCTGCACCTGTCACCCCTGGGATTCAGGTTACTGGCTAAAGCTCTTGCCACCCCTATAGTGCCTTTTTTAGGCAAGGTTCAAAGGATAAAACCACCACCGTAACAGATACAAGCATGCAAAATCTGAAGGTAATGCTACTCAATGCTAGAAGTCTAAACCTCAAAATGCACACTCTCGAGGCACTCCTAAAAATGGAGAACATCGATATCTGTGCAGTGACTGAGACCTGGTTCAAGGCTCCAGAGAGCACCCCTGCAATACCAGGCTACAATTATTACCACACTTTTCGGCCACAAAACCAAGACCGAAACACTAAAGGTGGAGGAGTGTCCATATTCACCAAGGATATTCACATCTCTAGGCTAGTTGCCCAACACAATGCATCTGAAATTCTCCAGGTGCAACTAACACTAGGTAAGACTGCAATCCAAATTGTAGCTTGCTACGGATCCCCCACCATACCCCAAGATTCTCACTACACCTTCCTGAACATACTGGAAAATATTAAGATATAACCAAACACCCTAATACTGGGTGATTTCAACTACCCTGCCATTAATTGGGAAACTACTCGGGTACCAACTCCTTTTCCCAACGGTTCTTGGAATTCATAAATTCCAACGCCCTGGATCAACTAATCCATTGTCCCACCAGGGGCTCCAATATCCTAGACCTGGTCATTACCAACATGGGAGATAGACGCTCTACACCAGTGGTCACCCCCTCATTGGTCAGGTCTGACCATAAGCAACATCCCACCCCCACCCCCCAGTAAGGAAACCTCCTTAAAAAACTTCTCCAAAGCCAACTTCATGCTACTGAAGTCAGAAGTGACAAACTTCACAACACCCATGCAGACGGGATCTGGAAGTTCGACTGCAGAATCCTACACTAAGGCACTGTACGAGCACATCCACTCGTGCAGGAATCGTGCCATCCCAAATAGAACCAAGATGCTCTTCTCCAAAAAAAAGGAAGCCAATCTGGTGGTCCCCTGCTATAAACAAACTATTCAACAGAAGGAAGAAACTGTTGCAGAAAAGAGGAAAATCCCAGAATGCAAAAATCTCCCTCACCAGCCTCAGTAGGAAGCTGAGATCCCTCATTAAATCCTCAAAATCTAGTTACGAAAATAAAATTGCCAAAGATTCCAAAGACAACCACAAGGCATTCTATAGTTATGTCAAGAATCTAAATGGCAATGCTCAGATCTGCTCTGAGCTACAACATGGCATTAAATATACTGATCCCAAGGATATTGCCAATATCCTGACAGATCGATTTAGTGCCAACTTCACCCACCTCTCACCCCCAAAAGGGCCCATCTCAATATCAAAAGATTGCCAAATTCCGATAATCACAGCCACACAGGTAGAAACAGCACTCTCCAAAGCTAACAATACAGCATCCATGGGACCAGATGACATCCCAGGCTGTGTACTACATGAACTACAAAATTAACTGGCACCCCACCTAAGTGTCATGTTTAATCATAGCCTCACCTCAGGTTTCGTGCCCACTGAGTGGCGCGCAGCTACACATATCCCGCTCCACAAGGGAGGATCCGCCTTGGATCCCAGGAACTACCATCCCATCAGTCTGACAAGCCTGATCTGCAAGGGCATGGAACGCATTATCATGGAATGGAACTTATAAACAAAGACATTGGCAACCTTCAGACACTGGACCCCACCCAGTTTGGGTTTGTGAAGGGCCGATCTTGTCTCCTGAATCTGATTGACTTCTTTGAATCGGTCTCCAGAGCTGTGGACGAGGGTAAGGCGGTCCACACAGCCTATCTGGATCTCGCCAAGGCCTTCGACACCATCCCCCACTCTGGAATCATAGATAAACTTACTAAGCTGGGCATAAATCCCTACATCACTCGATGGGTTGCCAACTGGCTTACTGACAGAACCCAAACTGTAAAAGTATCCGACTCCAAATCCAGCTCCAGACAAGTGACAAGTGGAGTTACCTCAGGGTTCAGTCCTGGGACCACTCTTGTTTGGCATCTACTTCTCTGAAGTACAGGCCAACACTAAGGGACTCTGGCTAACAAAGTTTGCAGATGACTGCAAACTGGGAGCCATTATTGAATCCCCAAATGATGTGGATATTCTACAAAAGGGCCTTACAGAAACAGATGCCTGGTGCCAGAGCCATGGGCTCAAGCTTAATGCCAAGAAATGTATAGTTATCCCCTTTGGAAAAAAACATGTACCCATGAACTACCACATAGGTGGCAGGACACTAAATATCGAAAGTGTGATGAGAGACTTAGGGACACAAGTGGACAGTGGTCTCACTTTCGATAACCACATCGCCACAACAGTCAGGAAATCCTTCTATGTGGCACACCTCATCACTAAGGGCTTTTCACCCAGAAAAAAAGAGGTCATTGTCCCACTGTACTCATCCCTCATTAGACCCATTATAGAGTATAATGCCCCATTTGGTATGTACCTAACAAGACATCTGCAACAGCTGGAAAGGCCACAGAAATACCTCACTAAAAGAATCACAGGCCTAAAGCAGATGCCATATGCTGACCGTCTAAAAAAACTCCAGCTATACTCTGTGGCATATCGTCTACTCAGAGGCGATCTCTGCTTAACATGCAAGGCCATGTCAAACCCTGAGCTGTTGGACATGCTCCACTTAAAGAAATCCCAATCCCTCAGAGCCACACGCTCCAGGGATCTAAACCTTGTCATCACAATGAACAAAACATGCTGGAGGGGTAGGTTCCTGACCCAGAGACTCCCCATACTCTGGAATAGACTGCCCATACATGTCAAGCAGAGCGCCTCATTGGCCCTCTTCAAAAGGAACCTTGATGATTGGATGGTAGATAGGAAACTCACCCCAGGGATCATGTCAGTTGCCCTGCTAGACAGGGGCCCAGAGAAGTAAATATTGTGGGAAGAAATTTCCAGGGAAATGTTATGGCTAGGCTTATATAGGCCTTAGGGCCGATAGCATAATACCAACCTATGAACCTAAATAGAGATCAGAGAGGTTTAGTGGCAAATAACATTAAATGCCCACAAGAGCCCAGGTATCAATGACTACATATCAATTAAGCCCATTCTAAAGAGAAGGGCAACAGTGATATAACTAACAAGTATGCCACCTAGTGATACAAATTGGATGTTACAACTTTTCAAGATGTTCATTCTGTATGCATATATTTTACTAGTGTTTTTAGTCAGAGAGTTGTGCAGTCTGTGATGGTTTTTCATTAATCTTCAGCTGGATAGTAAATTTTATGTATGTATTGCAGTTAGATGAGATTTTTAAGTATGCATTTTTTGGGGGGTGTTTTCTCAGGATATGATGTCATGCTGCATGGGAAATAGATGAATGTTTATTTAACACATTGACTTTGAAGAAGCCCTATAAGGGCTGAAAGCGTTTAGTTCACGTGTTTTTTATCTACGTTTATTTGTTTTTATTGCAAATAAAGTGGTATCACTGCTTCATAGCTGAACAGGAATTTGTTTTTCTTCATTTTGCAACGTTGTGGAAGTTTGGTGTCCTGGTTCCAGGCAGGAGACTGGCAAAGAGCACTAAATGAGACAGCTACAGCTCTTCTTCAAGTGCTCACTGTTGGAGTCTGAAGCTTAATTGCTTACTAATACAGGTCTCAAGATGAAACCTTTAGTCCAGAAAGAGCTGTGCTGTGTGCATAGAAATAAAATGTTCCATTTAATGCTTCAACCTGTGCAAGTACAATAACCAAATTTGTCTAGGCAATGGGCATTATAGAGTACAATCACAATGTGCAGATGCTAGTACAGAAAATTTGAGATTATTTTTTAGTCATTTGCAATGATCCACAAACTCGCAGAGAATACGATTTGTATGTTCATAAAGTAGATGATTCCCACAGTCAAAAAGTTAATGATTCATGGACTTGCAGAGAACATAATTTACATGTTTGTGAAGAAAATGTTTTACATTACACAGAAATTAGTTTGCAGATTTGAGGTGGAAGCTTTGCAGATTCATACTTTACAGTTTGTTATGCCTAATAAGCAAAGTGTACTGTGAAGCAATGCACAATTGCAGAATGCTAGCAAGAACTTAAACTTCAGTGTTTAATTCAGTATTTTGTACAATATATTGGCTTGTTTACTAGACATGGCAATTTGTTACAGGACATTTCCTGCCTTTACTAAGAAAGGCATGGCATTACAAATGCTACAAATATAGGACTAACATCATGGCAAATAAAGAGTTCCATCAGCAGTTCAAATGTACTACACTTTTAAAATAGCATTTGTATGTCTCATGGACTGTTGTTCAAATTCTGTTGAATATGCCAAACCAAACGTGCAACCAAATAATTGGAAAAACACATGGGTGTTAATGCCACATGCCTTTTCTTTGCACTTAAGTTTTGGACTGGTTGTTGTATTAATTTTGATCTCACTTTCTACCTGAAATTCTAAAAAATTCTAGATGTAGCAAACTACCAGAAAAGCCATCCAGGTTAAATGAATTTGTGACATGTTAAGGTAGCAAAGACTAACTTAGAGAGCTGTTTTCCAGTTATTGCAAATTCTTATTCACTGTGTTGTTTTACTTCTTTGCACATGCATAAATTGTGATTATTTATTATGTCCTTAGCACAGTATAGTATAAACTCTTAAATATTTTTTGCATAACTGTTAAGCATTTAACTTAGAGATAAAAATTTATTTTATGGTACATTGCAGATTTAAGTATACTCATAAGGCTAAGCAGATATGGAGGGTGTTGCATGGTTCTGTTTTTTGCTCAGTTGCTGGCAAAATAGTAAACTCTATGGGTTCTTACCTCTTAACCTCTTAGAGCAAGACACCTGGACAAAGTCATTCTTCTTAACCTCTTAGAGCAAGACATCTGGACAAAGCCACAAATAATGGGTGAACAGAATGCTAAACATAGGGACAGTTTTTAAATATTACAAACTTAGAACGTTGATAGAATAACAGGTTTTGCAATAAGGATATTAGGTCTGAAAATAAAATGTCTGCCAATATTTTCTAACTTCAGTCCTCAGTGATTTGCCAGAAAGCTAAAATTATGAGAATTGGACCACAAATATGAGTGAGAAATCTGGACATTCTGCAAAAATATGGACAGTTGAGAGTTATGGTGGATGCCTGGATGTGTGTAGTTGGCCACCAAGTCTGAAACGTCACAGCTGAACCAGAGCCCAGCAATGCTGCAGACTGTAATATTAATGATGCTTGAGTTATGAAGCAGCAGCCTCGCTTTGAAGCATTCAGATTTGCTTTTTAGACTGCCAAGATTAACAGTTGTAATTCTAATACCTTGCATGTGGTTGCAAAATATGTATGGTCATATACTGCTTCAGTAACGGGGCTGGGTGACAGCAGTGATACAAGTTACAGTGCTATGATGGGGATTGAGGAACTGCCGCGCATTGTGTCATGCTATTAAAATGTGCTGCAAAAGGAATGGTAAAGTACATTAATTAATATGACTAGAAATTACATCATAAACCCTCCTCATATTAATAAAGACTGAGGAAGTAGTGGGCATGTTTGATGTGGTCTAGATTGGGCCTTATTACTTTGCTGCCAGAATCAGTTTGGTAGTTAATTATGGTAGCAGCACAAGGCCAATGTGGTGTGCTTACGTTCATTAAGTAGTATTTATACCTGTTCTAGTACTGACCCAGTCTATAAGGGCAGGAAGGAGGCCTAAGCACTTGACATATTAAAATAGTCCATTTTCTGGAACTGTTTGATGACCAGTAACCAAAAAACTCTGCACAAAAATAATAATGAAATTAGAAAAAAATCTGCAATTGCCCTTGCAATACGATAATGTGATAATAGTAACTTTCAAATTGTAAGCAGAACATGCCCAACCAAGCACATTTAACTGGTAAAATGAAAAAGTTGAAAACTATGATTTAAAATTCAGTTTACTTTACTTACTGAAGTAATTCTCAAGGTCAGTGTTACAAGTAGCAGGAATATGGTACTTAAATACAGTCATTAATAAATGTGCTTAATCCATAATCTTACAAGCAGGCTGTTCCAATGAAATGAACATCACAGTGAGGCTGTAAATGAGCAGCTACAAGTGATAGCAGGAACATGCACTGAGCCAGATTCCAAAAGACTTGCTCTCCGTGTAAGTGACCACTTACAGAGAGAGCAAGTCTTTTGGAATCTGGCCCCCTATGTAAGCCTGATTATAGATAGACCTTACAATGAAGTAAGTCACCTAACCTGAGAGCAAGTCTTTTGGAATCGGCAGAATTGCACTGACAGCACCTATTCTGGAATTTGGCCCAGTGTCTGTACTGTAAGGTAAAAGAGTTAATGATAAAATTGTCAAACATTTTGTTTTAGAAATATAGCTTTTAGTGTCTCTTACTGGACAATGCTCACATATCAGAACTGTTTTGCTGAAGTTGGTTTGTAAACTAAAACAAATGGGCACTTTGTGGAATAATTTTAAGGAGATGAGGCTGCTAATTATGTGGTATTTGATGAGTACACACACACACACACACACACACACACACACACATATATAAAAATAAACTGCATGATCTGGTATGTTGAAAAGGCATGCTGTGGATGCAGAAAACAGGACTGCACTTGGGAAATACCTACTAGTGTCCGTAGCTAACTTATTGTTTGTAGCAAAAAAAAAAAAAAGGCACAAAGTTTAATGCAAGTCTGAAAGACAAAGGAAATGGTTTGTTGACACTGATGACACACTTATTTCTGGCACAAATTCAGAATTAAACATCATAGTCTACTGCCGCCATGGGAATCCTCAAGCTCTCCTGTAGTTCATATACCATGATGCTTCCCCTATATTTGATAATTTCCACTTACTGGAAACTCTGTACTATGAACTGCTGCCATCATGTGTCAGCATAAAAGAGGAAAGAAAAGAGGCGTCTGTGCATTGATGCCAAATAAATTGCCAAACTTTACAACTGGGATGCAGATCACTCAGCTTATCTTGCTAGAGCTCCATTTGTGCCTGACAGAGAGTGTTTCTTAATCTGAATTACAGAGCTATGCAAGTATATTTTTTGCACTTTATCTAACTGCTCAGTGTTTCTTACTAGTACTGCACTGGTTGCATTTATTTGCTTATCAGTACTGCACTGTTTTTTTTTATTTATTTGCATAACAGTACTACACTAGTTGGCTGCACTGTTTTATATTTATTTCTTTAACTGAATTATTTACTTTTCTGTCTCTCCATTTATATATTTGCTGATCCTCTGGTTGAATTTTTGTCCCCCCCCCAACTGCTGTTGTGTTCTTAAAGTTAGTGGATTTTGCTGTTGCCCACCCCTACTGTGAGTTTGTGGTGTACTCATTCCAGAGAGGAAAAACTGGTCAAACAGCTTCTGTGTTATCTGTTTGTCTCAGGGTGTGGCTTTGGAAGGGTCTTTTATCATGCTGGTATAAAAATATTAAATTTGAGTGAATTTCTGCTTATATTGCTACAGCTCCAATTGTGCTTGATGGATAGTGTTTCTTAAACAATCTGGATTACAGAGCTACATAAAGTATATATTTTGCATGTTATCTAACTGTTAAGTGTTTCTTATCAGTACTGCACTGGTTTTATTTATTTGCTTAACAGTACTGCACTGGTTGTATTTATTTGCGTATCAGTACTGCACTAGTTTGACTGCACTGTTTTTATTTGTTTGACTGAATTATTTACTTTTCTGTGTCTACATTTATATATTTGCTGATCTCTGGTTGAATTTTTGTTTCTGTCACCCTCCCAACCAAATGCTGTTGTGTTATAGTTTGTGGCTTTTGCCCGCCACTAATTTGATAAGGGACACCTCCCAGTCCCATCTCATTAGCTCATTCTCCCTAATAGAGATCATTTGGAAAGATCAACCCCCTTAGTTCCTTAACCTTGAATTTTCTTCTGTTCCTCCTCTCTCCCCTTCCACTTTACTAAAAAAAAAAAAAAAAAAAAAAAAAAAAACTTTATTCAGTTTCTTTTACTGTATTCGTGTTTCCTCCTCCTGCTCTATTACTTCATCTTGCTTTTTCTGCTACTTGCTGCGGTTTGTTCCCATCTTTTCTTGTTGCATTTGTCACTGCTTGTTTATAGTCTGTTTAAATTGTTGTTCTGAGCCTCTTAGTTTTGGTTCAAGCACTTGGGCTTTAGGCTCACCCCTTGGCTCTCCCTGGCCTTTCTCTCAGATTCTGACAAATATGGATAGACAGTTTCCTATAGATTCTCCTGCCAGTCTGGTTGATATGGGCATCCTGAGACAGTGTAGCAACTGCCTTATGTACACAAACAACCACCACCTAGGAATACAATTTGCAAGAGATGCAATTACATTACGAAACTAGAGTCTATGCTCTCTCCCTCACAAGCCAGTATATCTGGCACTGAGAAGGCTGTCAACACAATCACTACACCTCAAACACCACCCACACCTGCACAACACACCCACATATATGGAGGTCCTCAACAAAAACATACCTAAACAAAGGAGACCTCTGAGACAAAAACACACGTGATCTCCACAGCCCATCCACACCACATACCACGCATAGTTCACACACCTGTGTCTCACATTCACTAAGGCTTAACCATAAATCCAACATATTAGTCTTAGGAGACACCATTGTGAGACACACAGATGTGCCTGTCACCAGGGTGGATAAGGAGAAAGTCAGGGTTAGTTCTCTGCAGGGGCCAGAATCTACCATATCACACATGCATTCAAGCCTCTCAACAGCAGGTACTGTTATGACTCTGTCATCATCCATGTTGGTGTGAATGACTTGAGACTTACCTCCCTGGACTACATGAAGTGAGACATGATTGAACTCACTGAATGTGTGTCCCAGGCAGGTATGCCCCTAGACTTAAGCAGCAGTCTACCATTACCCAGAATGATGCCTCAATACAAACAGAAAATGACTGACTTTAACAATTGGCTTAGTTTTTGGTGTCATTCCAAAGGGATCCAGTAACTTGACAGCCTGGAAAGATACAATTGACAGACCACGATGCTTTGCCAGAGAAGGCCTACATCTGCCTCTCTTGAGCTTCAGGTTTCTGACGAAGGCACTTGCCTCCCCCATAGTGCCTTTTTTAGAAAAAGTGATGAAGTTAAAAATAATAAAAATTTCAACAGAAAGCATATTAAAAGTCATGCTGATAAATGCTAGGAGTCTAAACATGAAACTGCAATCATTGCATGCATTCTTAACCCTGGAAAATGCTGACATCTGCACAGTCACAGAAACCTGGTTCAAAGCTGCAGAGAGCACCCCAGCCATACCTGGTTACTCATCCTATCATACATTCAGACCCCAAATTGTGGGGTAGGAAAACCAATGGAGGTAGGAGTTTCAATATATATTAAAGACATACACACCACCAGGCTGGTCAAACATTATGATGCACAGGAGACACTCCAGGTGCAGTTAAACATTGACAAGACCCTGTAAAAATCATAGCTAGCTACCGGCCCCCAAATCTGACTCCAGATGCCCAATTTGCCTATCTAGACCTCTTTGAATCTATTAAGATTCAACCCTTTACCCTGATCCTGGGTGACTTTAACTACCCAAACATAGACTGGAAGAACTACTTATACCAGAACACAAATGCCCAGAGATTCCTCGATTTTGTCAATGCAAATGCTTTGGAACAATTAGTCGATACCCCCACAAGAGGTGATAATATCTTGGACTTGGTATTAACCAACATGAGTAACCAATGCAGCATCCCTGCAGTATCATCTTCCCTTGTAAGATCCAACCACAAAGTGGTCGCTTTCGAAGTCACCATCTCCCCCGACCCCCCTCTAGCTAGGGTAAAACAAAAAAACTTCTCCAGAGCTGATTACAGCCTCCTAAGGGATGGTATAAACAGCTTCACAGCCCTCTCCCCCTCTCTAGGAACTGTCATCAGTATCCAAAACTATACCAAATTATTATACTAACACATATAGCTGCATGGAATCAGGAATACCGGACAGGACTAAATCGTCCTCCGCAAGAAAGAGTAAACCTGCCTGGTGGACATCTGCAGTAAATAAGCTATATAATAAAAGGAAAAAAATTGCTGTCCAGGACCAAGAAGGAGCAGGTACCCAATTGGAAACAATCTCTCCTTAGCCTGAACAAGCAAATAAGAGCACTAGTGAAATCCTCTAAAGCCATCTTTGAGTCTAAATTGGCCACATCTTCTAGAGATGATCAGAAGGCCTTCTTCACATATGTCAGTAATCTCAAAGGTAGCACCCAGATCTGTTCAAAACTGGTGGTCGAGGACACCACATATATAAATGCCATAAATATAGCAAACTTGCTGGCTGACAGATTCAGTGAAAGTTTCACCCCTCCGCCCCCCCCCCCCCATCAGTAAATCAGGGCAAATTCCCAGTACCTGCACCCTTCCCTCTATATCTAGGGGTCAGGTCATCAGTGCTCTCTCAAAGGCAAAAAGTACAGCCTCCATGGGACCCGATAGCATCCCAGCTGCATCCTACATGAACTTGCAGCACTGTTAGGCTCCCTATTCAACCAAAGCCTGAGTACCAGCTTTGTCTCAGCTGAGTGAAGGACAGCCACTGTCATCCCTTTACACAAAGCTGGAGCATCCACCAATCCAGGAAATTATAGACCCATCAACCTAACTAGCCTGATCTGCAAGGCCATTGAATGAGTTATCATGGAGCTCATTAGCAAGGACATTGGCAACCTCCAAACACTTGATCCCACACAGTTTGGCTTCGTCAAGGGGAGGTCATGTCTGTTAAATTTGTTTGACTCTTTTGAGACAGTCACCAAAGCCATGGATGAGAGTAAGAGAGTGCACACCACCTACCTTGACCTGGCCAAAGCTTTAAATACTATTCCCCACTTGGGCATAATAGATAAACTCTCTCAACTAGGCATCAACCCATATGTTACCAGATGGGTAGCTAACTGGCTCACTGATAGGGGAAGCCACCTCAAGCAGTAGACCCATATCGAGTGGTATACCCCTGGGTTCGGTCTTGTGGCATCTGTTATTTGGCATATCCTTTTCTGAGGTGCAGGCCAAAACCAGTGGGCTATGGCTGACCAAGTTTGCAGATGACTGCAAGCTGGGCACTGTCATTAATTCCCCTAGTGATGTGGACATCCTTCAAGAGGGTCTCACCCAAACAAATGACTGGTGCCAGAAACATGGCCTTATGCGCAATACAAAAAATGCATCATCATCCCCTTTGGGGAGAGTGATGTCTCACAAATTATCACATTAATAACAATGTCCTAAGCACGCAATCAGTCTTGAGGGATTTGGGTACCCAGATTGATAGCAACCTGACTTTTAACCACCATGTTGCTTCCATTGTACAGAAAGTTTTCTACATGACCCACCTTATAAGTAAGGGTATCTCATCCAGGGACAAGGAGGTCATAACATCCCTGTATTCTTCCCTTATAAGGCCCATTATTCAGTACAATGCCCCATTCAGCATATACTTTGCAAAACACATGCAGCAGCTGGAGAGACCACAAAGGTTTCTCACCAGGAGAATCCAGGGCCTCAAAAATTTAGCATACACAGATAGGCTAAAAGTCCTATCCCTCTACTCAGATTCATACAGACTCCTCAGAGGTCCAGGGCCTCAAAAATTTACCATGCACAGATAGGCTAAAAGTCCTAGCCCTCTACTCAGTTTCATACAGACTCCTCAGAGGTGACCTCTGTCTGGCATACAAAGCGATCTCAGACCCCGCCTTGATGGACTGCTGCATATCCGCAACTCAAGCTCCACTCGAGTAACCCACACAAATGGCCACAACCTGGTCTGTGACATCAATAGGACTTGTTGGCTGGACAGATTTGTGTCCCAGAGACTCACCCATCTGTGGAATAGACTTCCTCTCCATGTCAAGCAGAGTAGCTCTTTACCCCTTTTTAAGCACTACCTGGATAACTGGATGGAAAATCAAAAATACATCCCTAGGATTCCACCTGTGTCTCTGCTGGACAGGGGCATTGGGTGATGATTTGTCTAAATATGGGCTAAACTCTTGGCTAGGCTTATAAGGGCCTCAGAGGCAATAGCCTAGTAGCTTCCTATGATCCTATGAAGTAGACAGTATAGCAGCAGGATCTTGTTCAGTTGCAGACACAAAAAAACAAAACCTTTGATCAACTACTGTTAGACAATACCTTACATAACATGAACATCTAAGGCAAGATGCAAGAGAGGAACTGCAGAAACTTCTCTGAGCTATTCCATCATTAACTGATGTGCAGAACAAACAAGATATTATAACTTTTATGAATCAGGCTTAATCATCTTTTTCTGATAAATGTGGCAGCGAAAAAAACAATTTCCATTGTTTTATTGTGAACTAACTGAAGCTAAATTCAGTCTACAACTCCCCACCTGTTTGGCGATCATTAGAATAGTTATGCGACCTGCTATAATATTGCTGCAAAAGATGACTTGGGTGTGTACTTTACCTTTTTTTATTTTGATCTTAATTTGTTTACTGGTACAGAGTGAGACACTCATCCAAGTAGACTAACTTCTGTCCCAGCCTGGGACCTGTCTTCTTATTTCAGCTTTTCCCGCTTAGGGGTTTCCACAGCAGATCACCTGTCTACTCATGATTGGCAGTGGAGTTTTACGGTGCCATGCTGCCAGCCCGGCGCCCAACCTTCCACAGAAGGCACACGCATGCACTCATGCCTAGGGGCAATTTAGTGTGTCCAATCCACCTACAGCATGTCTTTAGGATGTGGGAGGAAACCAGAGCAACCGGAGGAAATCCACGTGACCACAGGAAGGACATGCAGACTCCGCACAGAAGGCACCCCAGCTGAGGATCGAACCGGAGAACCTCTTGCTGTGAGGTGGCAATGCTAACTGCTGCACCACTGTGGCTGCCCAGTCTGGGACCTGTCAAAAAAGTAAATATACTTCTGTCCTTTGTAAGTAAAACATTGTAATCAGGGTAAAAATTGGCATAGTTTACACCATAAGCAATGTAGTTTAACAAAGGTTAGTATTGTTAAAATACAAAAGGAATCCAGAGACAGCGCACACAATCTGCACTTTATTCAAAGAATAAAACGTCCAAAACTAGATCACAGAGTTCGTAAACGCTATTAAACATCCAGTACATGCGTTTTCGTCAGCCTGTAGCTTAGACTTCATCAGACAAAATGAATTAACTAATTAAGCATTATATAAGGAAATACATTTAAAAAAGACCAATAAAATTCAAGCATCTAAGTTAAAACCAATGAAAATAGTGACAGTCTGAGGAGCTCATTATAATAAAATTGTGAGTGATTTAAAATGATCTAATAAATATGTAAAAAACTTTTTCCTTTAAAATAATTACAATATTTAAAAGCAGAGGTATTGATTAAAAAATATTGTAGTTGATTAGGTTTCTAAAACCCACAATAGAATGAAGCTGTTTGGTTAAAAACTGATAAATGTATTTATGTGCACAGTAATTGTAGTAGGTACACAAAAAACAGAAGCATAGACAACAGTGCCCTCTACTGTTCATAAAACTACTTAATGAGTTTCAAACTTGAATTGATCTCAGTTTGAGAGCTGGAATTATTGAGATACATTCATTTAAGCCTGGTGATTTGTTGGCCTCTAATAAAATTTGCCAATACAGTTCCCTGTATTCAAGCCATTCTTCCCAGGGACCTCCTCTTATTTCTTTTTTAACTTGTTCTAAAACAAAAAAGGAGAATGTGGCTTCTTTACAGTTCTTTGTGTGTTTGTACAATGCATTGGTGTCCTTTGCTTTTTGTATCTCATATAAATGTTCATAAATCCGCCTCTTCAATACTCTTTCTGTTTTCCCAACATAATACGAACTGCATTTTGTACACATTGCAAGGTAAACCACTCCCTGGGACTCACAGTTGAATGAACCAGTGCTATATATATTAATGTCCCTTATTTCAATGTAAATTTCTCTTTTGTTGGAAATGTAGGGACATTGTTTACAGTGCCCACAATGAAATGTTCCATATGAGGTGTTATTAAGGCATGCCCTCTCCAAGTAGTGATGAGGATCTTTTGTGAGATTGTTCTCTAAAACTTTTTTTATGCTACGTGCATTTTTATATACCATTTTTGGTGTTTTTCCTTTTATGTTCAGTATATCTGAGAAAGAGATGAATTTTTCCCACTCATTGAGGATCATGCTTTTTATCTTGGAGTTGAAGCCATTAAATTCCAAGATAAGTGCTGATTGATAGTCAGATTCAACTGGGGTATGATTTATGTTGATGTTTGTCTGACTCTTAGTGGTATGCTCACTTAAGGCTTTGTCATTTAGACAACCGGAGAACCTCTTGCTGTGAGGTGGCAATGCTAACTGCTGCACCACTGTGGCTGCCCAGTCTGGGACCTGTCAAAAAAGTAAATATACTTCTGTCCTTTGTAAGTAAAACATTGTAATCAGGGTAAAAATTGGCATAGTTTACACCATAAGCAATGTAGTTTAACAAAGGTTAGTATTGTTAAAATACACACAAAAAATGTATGTAAACCAATTAAATAAGAAGTTCTGGTTCAAATATATTTAGAAAAATAATAGATTAAAGATCGATGCACATGAAGCATTCAGTAGTTCTTCAAGCACAGAAAAACTAGATTAATTTAAAAGTTTGTATCTGTAAAGAGAAGATGACAAAATATATTGTGAAAACTATAAATATAAATTCTATCTTTACAGAATAATTTTTATAGAGTGTTCTTTAAGCTTCGTGGAAATTAAGGAGAGAGAGAGACGTGAACTAATAATCTTAGGCATAGAGAGCAAGAGGTTTGTAAGTGGATTAAGTTATGCCATTATGGGCGTAACATTTGTGTTGTAATTTACTAAACAGTACTTTTTTTTTTTTTTTTTTTTAGCTTTTCTGAAATTCTGTGTAGTAACTTTTTTTTCACAGTAACAGTTAAGAGATTCCAAGTGTTTTTACAGCTGGATTAGACAAACAAAGGTCACTATAACAAAGCTTATTCTGGGGTGTATGTAATGCTGGGGTATATTAAGAATGGACCATATATTTTAATTAGTTTAGGGAGAGAGAGGTTTCAATTTCTTAAAGACTAAAGATTTGAGAAGGAAATCTACCTTTTGTTGCTCTGGCAGTCACTTTATCTTAGATCGGAATGCTGATGAAGGTGTTTTGCTTGGATGATGACCTTGCAGAATCTGTTGGAGGTAGGTTGAAGTTTGGCAGTTAACAAGCAGGACTAAAGCTCTGAGCTGTTAATGAGCTACTTTTTGTGGCCATGGTACAGGGATTTATTCCTTCCACTTTAATTTGCCTAGTGTGTGACTGATCAAGTCAGTTAACCAGGAAGTGTTCCCAGGTCACTTCTGAAAAGGGACAATTTGCCCAGTAGGTTTATACAGTTAACAAACAGATAAAAGTAAAAAAAGGACAACAGATTTTTTAAAGGCAGCAGCTATTATGGCTTTTCCAAATTCTAGATGTGCAACATTTTCCCCTTCCCTACAGAATTTCTGCCTTCTGGGTAGAGAAGGCTTGAGACCTTCCTGGCACAGGACATTAGTCTGTGAACTTTTTCTTCTGTTTGTGCAATATGGAACTGAAAAACAAGATTTTAATCAAGACATTTGTCTTCTAAAGTGCTGTTTAATAATCCCTACAATATACCAGTTTGGTAACACTAAAAGTTTTTTTGCATTGTACCAAATATAAGACTTGTTTGTGGGTGTGTGTGTGTTTAGAACTGGTTTCTTGCTTTATAATCAGGTAGAGAGGTATTTGTAATCCAGTAGAGAGTAAATGAAGGCAATTTTCTAAGAGGTTTTAATGATAGATGAATATAACAATGTCCAACTCTTTAAATTAATTTCCATATGAGCTGCATAGAAAGTAATTGGAAGTTTAATAATTCTGGTTGGTCAGATCTGTAGATTACCATACTATCTGCATAGAAAACAACTGACAGTTTAGGAAAATATTGATGAATTTTATTAAACAGTCAAAATAAGCTTTGTGAAACTACTTGATTTAAGGAGATATGTCAGTTACTGAGTATTTGTTTTTACAAAGAATGAAAAAGTTTATAGCATATTCTTTTAAACTGCAGGCTATCTGTGTATTCAAGTTCTGGAAATAGGAGTGTCCAATAACAAAGTGTGATCATCTGGATAGATTCTTTAGGTAGTTACATAAATATTGATCCTGTTATGTTTATTAGAGTCTAGAGTGCAGTAATTTTTCTGTGATCGCTGCGGAAGGTATTTTGGTATCTGAAAAGGATCGCATATTTTCATATGTAATAGGTCAAGAAGAAGTAACATTTTGGAAGGTTGGCTGCTTGTCTATAGTCTTATGTGAATATAGGTTTTTGCACCTTGGCCAAGTTTTTGTGTTCAGTTATGACATGTTTCCAGAGGTTTGGTATAATGGTATGGCAGGGGGGAAAGGTTAAAATGTGATGTATGGAGGGAATAATATGATAATTACAGATTATAATACACTACAGTTGGAAATTTCCTGAAACTACAGGTATGGGTTGTATTTTTAAGAATGGTTTCTATTTCTTTTAATCTAATGTAGCAGAAGTAGAAGACAGGAATGTATAGGGGCTTGGAAGTTGCCACTAGTGACAGAGCGGTAAGGAGTAGCATTAAGGCGTCTACAATTAAATTGTTAGGTGACAAGAGGTCATTACTGGTTTGGATTGTATTTTTGTGGAAAAATTAGAGAAATGGTCTGTTGCAAGATTAGCTTGCCATCAGAGTTATTTTGGTTGGGAGAAGAAAACAGATTGTTGGAACTGCTAGAATGGCACTTGGTGCTAATTATCTACTTTTCTGGAAAGATTTCATAGTGAAATGAAAAATATGTCACAACTACAGAACTGTTTCCATTTCAGTCATGCTTGGTCCCCAAGGGTGAACTGGGATTTAAGTTTTGTAATCCATTTGCTTGGTTAGGCCTTGAGTAACCTGGCAATGATGAGAAAATTCCCCTGAAGGTAAACTGGAATGTTGATGAATTTAGTCGCTTCTTGTTTGAGGGCAGAACAAGAGCCTAGTTTGGGTTAGTTTTGTTTTTAAGTTGAAGTTGTTTTTGGTGTCCTGGGCTGAGAGGAAATTTTCACTGGCTGAGGTTTTATGTTGAATCTGTTAACAGAGAAGGCATCTGGAAAGTGATCACTGTGAAAAGGCATATAAACAGATACAGCAAATATATTGTTTAGTTATGTTACTAATAATCAGGTCTGGGGTGGCATAGTGGCACTGCAGATAGAATTGTCACCTCGCAGCAAGGGATTCCCTGGTTCAGTTTTTGGCTGGGCTGTTTTCTCTGCAGAGTCTGTATGCCCTCCCTTCATTTGCATGAGTTTCCTCCGGTTTCATGCCACACTCCAAAGACATGCAGTAGGTGGGACTGGACACTAAATTGGCCGGAGGTGTGTGTGATATGGAAAAACTGCCATGGCAGGGCTAGCCACCTGGTGGTGTAAACCTTGGTTCTAGGTGATTGTTACTGTTGAAGTGACACCCAACCCCATGTGCAAAGATGGGAAAAAGGTGTTGTGAATAGATGGAATAAGCAGGTCTAGAGATGAATTAATGTCAGGTATTAAATTTGGCTTTGATGGCTCTCTTATCATTTAGTTTAGGCCCTGTCAAACATGGAATTCATTAGTATAATGTTTAGCAATCTTTAGAAGGTAAACATCGAAGTCAAAAACAACGAAAACATCTACAAGACTTCCCAGATTGTATAAATATGTACAAAAAAACAGGCTTGTGCATAAAAATAAAAAAATAAATAAAGGTTTATTTAATCAAATTATTTTCCTTTTCTCTCTGATTACTCCAGACCTCTCTGAAGCTCTAACCAAGACCTGCTACAAATCTACAAATCCAAGTCTAACTTTGGATGCAACATGTACAGCTATCACCCCACTATTGCCTGGAATAGGCTCCCACTAGAAATCAGGAACCTTACACATCCTAAACAATTTGAGACAGCCACCAAAGAGGACTTTAAAGGTCACTGGTCTTGCCACTGCACTCTCCCTCCTTAACATCCACTACTTCTCATACCTTAATCTACTTTCTGTCATTAATTCAATCTTCTCACTAGCTCTCTTATCTTCTTTGACTACTCTTTCTACTGTCTTCTAAAATCTATTAAGCATATTGCCTCAGAGAAACATTCTATTGCAATTGCCTTGCCTTCATGTAACTACATCATGATAAAACTGGGTTTTTGTAACCACTTACCCCAAAAACTATACTCCTCTCAATGACATATTTCTTTTTATACATCTTGAAATAGTTGCTGCGGTGGTGGTTCTGCAGTAGCATTGTCGCCTCACAGTTAGACGTTGCCCGTTCGATCCTCAATTAGAGCGTCTTCTGTGTGGCGACATGTGTGAACGGGCATTCCTTCGTTGAAGGTTGTGCGTTAGGCCCGGCAAGCCAGCACGTAAAACTCTACTGCCAATCATTAGCGGACCGGAGTTCCGCTGTGGCGACCCCTAACCAGGAAAAAGCCGAAAGACACAAACATACATCTTGAAATAGTTATGCTATACTACTGATTGACACTGTATAACATTGTCTTGCTACTTAATGCCTTGTAATAATCCTGTAACATTGCTGTTTAATGCTAATTTATAATGAAAATTGTGTAATATGTTGGAACTTTTCTCCCCGGGCCTCCTCTGAAAAAGGGCTTTACAGTTCATTCGGACAATCCCAGTCAACAAATGTAAAATAAAAATAAATAAATATTTTCCGCTGTCCTTTTGGACATTCTTGTGGTGCATTTAACTGTTGCTTCCCTTGAAAAAAATGCAGCTGTCCTTTCTTACTGCTTCTGTCTCCATCCTGTTGCTCTCCTTCTCAATCACATGCTTCACTATATGTTACTGACGTGCTACGAGTTTCTTTGGTCACACTTTTTTTTATCTCTTTCTACTTTCTTTTGTTTCCTCTGTTGGATACCCATACCTCTCAACCTCTTAGCACAAGAAATCTGTACAAAGCATAAAACAATGGGGAGGAAGGCCCTAGAATAGGGACAGATTATAAATATTGCTCTTATAAACTTAGAATGTTGCTAGAATAACAGAATTTGAGTTAGCGTGCATTTTCTGAAGGATATAAAGTCAGAAACTAAAATGTATGTCATTATTTTGTGATGCCTATCCACAGTGATTTGCCAGAAAACCACAAATTTTATAACTAACAGGTTAAAGATATGAGGCAAAAATCTGGACAGTTGAGAAGTATCTGGATACCTCTTTCAAAGTTTCAAAGTCATCCAGCTTACTTTTGTACTCCTTAATTTTTGCTTCTATTTCTAATTTCGAAGTGCACAAGTTTAGTCCATCCATCAGTTTGCTGATCTCCATCTTTTGGTGTTTCTTTAAGGGCTAAATAAAAGAAAGCATCGAATTCTTTGAGATGTTTTCCCAGTCGTCATGAAAACAATATGCAATATGGTTTAATGTACCCCACAGAACCCTTTTTACTTTCATGGTTTAATGTTCCCCACAAAACTCTCTTTACTTTCATGCAATTGTTAAAAAAGATTATCACATTGCAATTTCTTAAGTCTGTATAACGCCACCTCCAAGTCTTGAAAAATTGTGTGTTTGTCCAGTATAACCACCAGAATCCCTTTCTGATATTCTTAAAACACTATCATTCAACTCAGTGCTAACAAGGGTGAATTCAGGTGGTTGCATGAGTCTATATTAGATAATCGAACGTTTGAAAGTTCGACTGTCATATAGTCGACACCATATGATCAAACTTTCAAAAGTCCGAATATCTAATAAAAATAAAGTACACAAAATACCTACCTGAAGGTTTTAAGCAGGGGGGCAAGCTCCCCACACCCCCCCCGCTCTTTAAATATACCAACTCCGAGACTGCACTACAGTGCAGAAAAGGGAAATCTTCCCTTACGGAGATCTTCGTTACATCGTTCGAACATTCAAAAATCCAATCATATGGTGTCGACCATATGAGATTCGAAATTTTGAACGTTTGAACATTAAATATAGACCCAGTTGCATAATACTTCTGATTAAATCCCCATCAGCAAAGTCACACACAGAGACATGTTCAGAATTCAAATTCAGGTTCACCATGTGTTGAAATTCCTCTCTGGCAACACTTTCTGGAACAATGGTGTCATTTCCTTGAGTACTGTCCATAGGATTTGAGTAAACTGATAATTCCTGTAGCATAGTGGGTGAAAGAGAAGAAGAGAAACAAGATGGGAGATCGTAGGTTTACCCCGGGAATCATCTCTGGGTCACTGCTGGACAGAGGCACAACAAACTAATGGGCACAGTATTTTTTCATATAAGGTGGTAAGCCACAATAATTTGGGCTAGGCTTATAAATGCCTTAGGGCAGATAGCCTAGTATAAACCTATGAACCTATGAACCTATGAACCTAAGATGAAGACAAAGGTAGTAGGAAAGGGCAGCAGTGTTTTTTTTCATGGGGAGCAATAATTGAATGCATCACCACGAAGTTCCAAAATTATAGAGGCAAACAATTGGAGAGAAAAGAAGAACAATTCAGTTTAATAAACCATTATTTATTTTTCTGCACAAGAGTGTCAGTTAGCATGCTGAGATGTTTGTAGGGTGAAGAGACTTAAAGAAGATTTATAATGAGATTTTTCCAGCTTTTCCCTGAAGGTGGGAAGGGGATGCAGATAACAGGCGTAGAAGCTTAATAATATGAATAGTAATAGTTAATTATCTTGGGTGAAATTGATTGTTGTGGTAGTTTGATCACAAACCCGAATCTCTGGGTTAGACTTGTGAAGAATTAAAGTTTCTCAATATAGCCTTTTTGCCCAACCATGCATTAAAGGTATATTTGGAATCTGGGAAGAAATTGTGCAATTCAGGAGTGTAGTATTTGATCCATGACTCTTGACAGTGATTATGGGGTGTGAACTTGACAAAAAGCCTCTGATAATTCTTGTTGGCTTGCCACACTTACTACATGTATGAGACAGCAGTTTAGAGAAAGGTGGCCAACAATGAGCTGAGTAGTTAAATAATTACAGGGTGTAGGGATAATCCTGTATTTGCACATAGCAAAATAATAAGAAATACTGGAGCAATCTAAAGTGGGAATTGGGCCTTTTATTACTGAAAATAAATGCATGTTCTTCATCTCACATTGCTGCAGTCCTTACACTTGGGTAGTCCGCTGTCCTCGGTCGGCCCGAATATCAAAGTATAAGGCTGACGTCGGTCAAGGCGCATTTGACTGACATCAGGACGTCAGGGTACAAATGCGCATGACCGACGTCATATCCTCAGTCTTTTTTGCCGCATGGTCCGATGCAGAAGCAGCGTTGCAAGTGCCGTTCGGCGTCCTGAAATTTTTCGAATTCGGAGTTTCAGACCGAGTCAAAGTTGGCTAAGTACCCCGTTGGGGAATATTTTAGTTTTTTCTTGCCTCAGTGGTTTACCGGATGTCAGAAAAAGTGAATAACTGTATTTCTTGTGGGAAACAGATACCGCATAGAGATTATCATACCTTGTGTATTCCTTGTTTAGGGCCTGAGCACGACGTTGTTGGGTGTCGCTCTTGTGCTAGATTTAACAAGCGCACGATAAAGAGAAGGTTAGATTGTGCCAGGTTAGTCTTCGGGAAGCGGTGCAATTATAAAATGCCATCGGATGCTCCGACGCCCGCTTCTTCGAAGAAGCGCAAGGACAAAGCAGCTAAGCCTAGGCTAGAAGAACCGTTCGTACCAGACGCCGGTTCTTTAGAGGTTTCGGTGGAGCCGGTGGTTCTGCCAGAGGTTTCTTTGGAGTCCCAGGGAGAGACTTTGTTATTGCAAGATGTGGCCTCTCAGGAGGCAGGCCAGGCTGAAGGGGCTTCTCAGGTTACGGTACTCCCCTCCCTTCCTAGGGTGGTTAGGCCCTCTCCTTCTGTTTCCAAGGCTTCTCCCAGGGGCAGGCCAGGTTTAGCTTCAGTTGGTGTCACCCCTAGTTCTTCAGGGACTGTGCCCAAGAAGCATATGCTTAAAATGGCAGAAGATTTGATTACTTTGATTAGAGGTTCTATGCCCCCTCCTGATAAGAGACCTAGGGTGGAACCTGAGCTTGGGAGTTTTGAGCAGGCTTCTGATGTTTCAGAGTCTTCGGCTGAAGACTTTCAGGAGTATTCTCCTTATTCTGATTCTGATGTGGATGATTCTACTCCTTCTGCTTCTCCTCCTGAGGATTTTTCTTTTTCAGAGACCCTTCATTCCATGAGGGAGCATTTTAAGTGGGAAGGTCAGGACTTCTCTGATTCCAGGAAAAGGCTTAGGGAATTTTTGTTTTTACCCCAGCATAGGCCTTTGGCTAGACCTCCTGTTCTGGATGTGGTGGAAGATGTTTTTGCAGAGGCTTCTCTTAATCCTGATTCTTTGCCTCCTGCTCCTGTTAAACCGGATAGGTATTACAGGGTGCCTGAAGCTCATAAGTATCTTTTAAGAGTCCTAGGGCAGACCCAGAAACTGTTAGTCAGGGGCCTAAAGGTGTTAAGGCTTCTGTTGTTAAAAATCCGGTTCCTCCAGATAAAGAGGCCAGGGCTTTGGATAGATGGGGAAAGAAAGTTTATACTTCTTCCACCCTAGCTATGAGGGCTTTGAATTGCCAGTTTCACATGTTGAAATACCAAAACTATCTCCTTTCACAATTGAAGTCTAAGGTAGATGCTCTGGCGGAAGGTATTGAGTGTAAAGAGTTACAAGATTTAGTACATGTTTCTGAACAGGTGGGTAAGCATTCTTTGCAATGTGGTTTTGATGCTGTACAGGCCTCGTCTAGGGTGGCTGCCACTGGGTCAGTTCTTCGCAGGCACGCCTGGCTGAGGGATCAGAATTTATCTGACCATGTTAAGACAAGGATTTTAGATGCTCCTTTACAATCTGATGTGTTGTTTGGTACTCCTGTTGAGTCAGTCTTAAAGAAAATGGAAGACAAGGCTAAGTCTATGCAGACTGTTAAAGATTTTTTGCAGGTTCAGCCTCCGAAGTTTAGTAGAAATTGGCCTACCAAGGGGTGGGCGTATCCTTCTTATGATTCCCAGTCTAGGGGTAGGTCTAGACGTGGTAGGGGCAGTGTTCAGGGCTCTTACAGGCCTAGAACAGGAGTTCACCTGCACAGTCTTCGGTGAGGGCAGGGGTCAGTCCTTTCGTAAACAGACCCAATGACCTACCTTTTCAGCTGCCAGAGCCTGCTCGTCTGGCAGCACCTTTGGGAGGAAGGTTGGCACTTTTCAAGGAAAATTGGAGTTTAATTACCCAAGACAGATGGGTATTGGACATCATACACCACGGTTACAGGTTTTATTTCCATACCTTGCCTCCTTTCAAAGGCATGCCAGACGTTCCTCCTCAGCAAAGAATAGAGGCTCACAAACAAATTTCTCTGTTGCTTCAAATAGGGGCCATACAGCCGGTCCCTATGCTAGAAGTGGGCCTAGGATTTTATTCTCGCCTGTTCCTAGTACCAAAGAAAGGGAACACGTGGAGACCAATTTTGGATTTATCTACCCTCAACACTTATCTGGACATTCCCAAGTTCAAAATGTTGACGTTACAACAGCTTTTACCTCTGCTGGGCAAAGATCATTGGATGGTAACTTTGGATCTCAAGGAGGCTTACCTTCATGTTCCTATCAGACTGAGTTGCAGGAAGTATCTGCGTTTTCGGGCTGGGACTTCTCATTATCAGTTCTCTGCATTGCCCTTTGGCTTATCTACTGCGCCCAGAGTGTTCACGAAAGTTCTGGCTCCAGTGATAGCTTTCCTCAGGCTAAAAGGAATACAGATCTATCCTTATTTGGACGATTGCCTGATTCTGGCTCAAGGAAGGGACGAGCTTCTTCATCATTTGGAATATGTGATAGCAGTGCTAAGATGCCTGGGGTATTCTGTGAACGAAATAAAGTCCAGTCTAGTACCCTCTCAGGACATGTGCTTTCTGGGTGTAAGACTGAATACAGCATCCCAGATGGCCTTTTGACCCCGGACAAACAAAAGAATCTTTCCCTTTACTTTCATCAATTGTCTCATCAGTCCAGGCTGACTGCAAGGACAGTCCTTCAAGCCTTGGGGTTCATGGCATCTTGTATTCTGGTGCTTCCCAATGCCAAACTGCATATGAGGAAGTTACAATGGTATCTCAAAAATGTATGGACACAGCACTGCCAGGATCTGGACACTGTCATTCAAATAATACCTTGCATTCAAAAGGAATTGTTGTGGTGGGCTCAGGAATGTCACCTAAACAAGGGACTCTCTGTGACCCGGCCAGAGGCGAGTCAGATTCTAACAATAGATGCCTCAGACAAAGCTTGGGGAGCTCATCTGAATGGAAAGTGGATACAAGACAAGTGGCCTGCCAGACTCCAACATCTACATATCAACTTGAAGGAGATGTTAGCAGTCCAGTTTGCATTAATAGCTTTCAAGGATTTACTTCTTCCAGGGCAGGTGTTGATTCTAACAGACAACACAACTGTCATGTGGTACATCAACAAGCAAGGGGGAACACATTCTTATCCTCTATGCAGGCAAGCAATGATTTTGTGGGAGACTGCTCTCAGTTTACAACTAAATCTTCAGGCAAGGTTTCTGCCGGGAGCACAGAACTCCTTAGCAGATGTGTTAAGCAGACAAATCATGGATCCCCACGAGTGGAAATTGGATCCTCATGTATTTCAGAAATTGACAGTGTCATGGGGAACTCCAGACATAGATCTGTTCGCTTCTCCACTAAACCACCAGCTGCCAAAGTTTTGCACGAAAAGGTTTCATCCCACAGCTTGGAAAGTGGATGCTCTTTCTTTCAATTGGAGCAATCTTCATGTGTACGCCTTTCCACCTCTGCCTCTCCCCCCAAAGGTACTACTCAAGGCCAGACAGGACAAACCAAGGATGATTTTGATAGCTCCAGATTGGCCTCGACAGCATTGGTACCCATTACTGAGAAGCCTGGTACGGCAGCCTCCATGGCCTTTGCCTTCGATTCCACACCTGTTGTCTCAGGAGGACAGTCATTTGCTCAATGTCAAGCTTCACTCTCTTCACCTAACAGCCTGGCGTATTCTGTTTTGAACCATAGTGGGTCTCACCTTCCACAGCAAGTTTTGAATGTTATTTTGGAAGCTAGAAGGCCTAGTACAAGGAAAGTGTATGCAGATAAATGGAAGAGATTTTTATTTTGGAGTGCAGCAAAGGATTTTGATGTTTCTGAGCCTAATTTATGTGTGGCTCTTCAATATCTTACTGAGTTACTGGACAAAGGTTTGTCCTTCTCTTCTATTAAGGTTCATGCTGCAGCAATTTCGGCTCACTATGATTGTGACCCACCATTGTTTTCTCATCCTTTGTTTAAGCAATTTCTTAGAGGGGCAAAGAATATAAGACCCCCACGTAGAGCTCCTACTCCTGCTTGGGATCTCAATTTTGTGTTGGAGAAACTCACTCTACAACCTTTTGAGCCTGCAGCTACTACCGAGTTGAAATATTTATCATGGAAGACTGCTTTTTTGTTGGCCATTACCTCTGCAAGAAGGGTTTCTTAGTTGCAGGCCCTTATGGCGGTTGAGCCTTTCTTAATTTTCCATAAGGATAGGGTATCTTTACGTACTAATCCTTCCTTTATGCCTAAAGTGGTTTCTAGTGTGGCTTTAAACCAAACTATTCATTTGCCTACTTTTTATGCAAATCCCCAAAATAAAGGGGAAAAGATTTTGCACACTTTAGATGTACACAGGCAGTTGCGATATTATTTGGACAGAACTAAAGGGTTCAGGCAGTCTCAGCAGTTATTTGTTTCTTTTGCTTTGAGTTCTCAGGGCAAGCCTGTGTCAAAACAAACTATTTCTAAGTGGATTGGGTTTTGCATTGCTTTATGTTATTCCCATCATGGCAAGGAGATTCCAGCTGGGATTAGGCCTCATTCCACTAGGGCTACTGCCACTTCAACAGCTTTTTTGAGGGGGGTGGCAACTAAAGATATTTTGGAGGCAGCTACTTGAAGTTCAGTGCATACTTTCTCTAGGCATTATCACCTTCCACTTTATTCTAAATCTAGGGCTGGTTTTGCCACTGCTATTTTGCAGGGCATTTTGGCAGCTCCTGCTTCCTTATAGTTTTGCCATCCTCCCTTACCTCTGCTTTGGGATTCTACCCAAGTGTAAGGACTGCAGCAATGTGAGATGAAGAACATAGTACAGTTTTGTACCTACCATAAATGTAGATGTTCGAAGATCCACATTGCTGCAGTCCAATTTACCCTCCCTCTTTCCCCTCTGTAGTTAGAGGCGGTTGTGTGGGTTGGGTCGTCAATATGGTGTATATTGTATATATTGTACATATTTTTAGTGCTAGGGTGGTTGGTTGTTTGTTTGCTGTCTTTTGGTTTTGACCTTTCTTTTTAGGGTCTTCTGACATCTGGGGCAAGAAAAGACTGAGGATATGACGTCGGTCATGCGCATTTGTACCCTGACGTCCTGATGTCAGTCAAATGCGCCTTGACCGACGTCACCCTTATACTTTGATATTCGGGCCGACCGAGGACAGCGGACTACCCAAGTGTAAGGACTGCAGCAATGTGGATCTTCGAACATCTACATTTATGGTAGGTACAAAACTGTACTTTTGCCCTTTTGGATTGAGGGAGGTTTAACTATGGTGTAATTCTGTTGGGGACAGACACTGTGGCAGGTTGGTAGGATGTACATTAATGGGTGTAATGTTGTACCCTTTAGTATAACCAGTGCCAGAGCAGTGGCCATGGCTTTAAAGTTTAGAATCTGTTATTAGTTATGATTTCATTGATTTTTATAGAAATATAATTAGGAACAGGAAAGAAGTCAGTGTTAGAATAAAGAATATGACTTGTGGCATTGTTGAAAAGAACTAGATTTGTGTTGTCCTGAATGAAGATACTTGATAAGAAGGAAATGTATTAACCAATGATATTCTCCAGACATAGTAGGCGGGTATTTGGAAATACAAAGGTAATGATATGGGGATGCTGGTGGCTAAAAATGGATGTAATATGGTGAGTGTAGTATAGCATTCCAAAGTGATAGGCATTGGGCTGGAGCAATTCCAGCACTGCAGAAAACAGTTAGCTGATGTTCCACTAGATCTTTCACTGCAGTAAGTATGTGTGCTGGCAGTTTTCATGACCTAACTAGTACAATGTCCAAGGCCTGCTTTTACAAAACAATTATGTCATAGTCCTTCAAACAGTATTAATAAGGAATGACTTGCTACTGTTTGCCAGTGACAGTGGCCCAAATGTTACTTCAGAAGTGTGCAGATGAGTGATATCAAAACATTTTGCATCTGCTTCATCTAGAAAAGGAGTAGCAGAATGCAGACAGAGGGGCTCCTTGATTCTGTTGTCCAGGAGACCAGTTAAGGTCTATCTCATGAATGCTCTCATCATTAGAGGTGTGCCAATGCACAAACACCTCCCCTAATATGGACAGTCATCTGTTTAGATGGGAATTCATCTTCCACTGATGAGAGATGTTGAAGGTATTAGCAGTACCATGATGTTGTCTCCCCATTGGTGGTCCAGCTAGGTAAAAAACAGTGGGGAGCTAGTAGTACATTAGTAATGCTTTACTACGATTAATGGTTCCCAGAGTAATGTGAGAAATTAGGAGGACTGGGAGCAAAGGACTTTTGGGGTGCAAGGTGGTGTAAGCACAAAATCTGGAGGAGTATTTGCCTTCATTGCTGGAACAATGGCGAGAGAACCAAAAATATGCCATGGGTGCATGAATGATACCATCTGTGGATGGCATTCACCCTGAAACTGGCATTCCCAGTGTAGAGGAATTGTAGAGGAATGAATGAGTTCAGGTCCAACTGGGGAAGATTGACAGTTGACAGGCTGGGGGGGGGGGGCAGTTCACAGAAAATAAACTTGGAATATAGAAAGGTTTATTCAAATGATTTAAGAAAACAATCATTTGTACAAATGGGGATGGGAACATGTGTAGATATCTTTCAGAGGTAAATGCATGGATGCTGAGGATTGTTAAATTAAAATGTGCTGTTGTGTGTTTGAGGGTTTGGGCAGTTTAACATAAAAGGCTTTGCTGAAAACCACTGTCAGTGGAAGTGTGTGCATTTGTTGTACTGTGAGCTGTAGTGGTGTGAGTGTAGGTCTTCTGGTACACAGCCAAAACTGATTTTGCAGCACTGTGGGTCAACAATGTACTAGACAGGTCCAGACCATACATGGCAGAGGTTTGAGCATCCTGTGCATGTACCCATCAGTGACAGCTGGCTTACCTGGAGTTGCACTGGTTGTACCATGGCCCTGTCCAGATGCTGGCATGTTGTGTGAACATGAGTGACATCTGCTATTAGAAGTGTCATTGCCATGACTATGAGGACATCCTCTCCTGGGCGAGGACAACTCCATTACAGATGTAGCTGTGGAAGAGCTAGAACTGCAGAAATATGATTTAGGTTGTCTATGCCCATGATGGTTACCAGCTGTGGAAGTAGTCATGGAATAGCTTTGTAGATGGTGCCTACTTCTGGGAGTTGAGCTTGGGGACAACATAGCACATTCCAGTATATGACTGATACTATCAAAATTATCACACAAAAAAGACATGTACTCCCATAGGTCATCTTTACACTCTGCTTCACCCTTGCTAGCTTCGCCATGGCTGTGTTTGCACTATCTGTGCCTCCATGATGACCCTGCACATATGTAACATAACTGTGTACAATATGCAGATGATTCGACAATAATCTGCTCAGCTAAATCTCAATCCCAACTACAGACTCTAACTCAAACAATGTTCAATAAAACCGAAAAGTGGTTTCTACAACGCTGCCTCCTCTTGAACCCCCAAAAAACCAAAGTCCTCCTCTTCACTCCTACCCATAAATAACTCCAAATTAACTTTTCAGTCTTATCCAGTAACGGTACACTCGTATCTCCCGATCCAACAACTAAACTTCTAGGGGTAACCATTGATAACCTCAACTTAGAAGCCCATATCAACAATACCATAAAAACTGTCAACAGGAAACTAGGCTCCCCCTAAAGGATAAAACCCTTTCTCTCCCCACTAGCCAGAACCACTATTGCCTATTACCACACTTCTCTATGCTTCTTCCATATATACTAACTTGTCAAAAAATAACCTTAAGCTAGCCAACGCTTACAATAGCATTGCCAGATTTGCTACTGCTTCCTCCTTTAGGGACCCATCACTGCCATAATCTGAAACAATTAGGCTGGTTAGAGCTTCTGAATCAGATTCACTTTAAACAACTCACCATTGCGCACAAAACCCTTTTCCAACCTACCAATACCCCAATACTTGCTAGTCTCATTACCCAATATAAGAACCTTTCAACTTTACGCTCATCTAATAAACTACTTGTATCAACATGTAAATCTAATAACATGGCAGGCGATGCCCTGTTCTCAAATGTAGTTGGAAAGTATTGGAGCCAACTCCCCCATGAACTTACATCACTGTCTTCACTTACACTTTTTAAACACAATCTGAAGCTCTATCTTAAAACCCATTGGTTATGTCCCTGTACAAATCCAGACTAATCTCACATTATATCCCAAATACCCTCTCTTAAGACCTAATTCCTGCTCTGTGTCTTTTTAGATCAAGGCCTATCCTTGGCAAAAACATATCTTATCCTAATAGAGATAATTTATAATGCCTAGTTAAATTCTTCTGCATATAATTCTAAAGCTTCCTACCTAAGGCAGGCAACAAGTATTGTTTAAACTGTGAGCATTGCTGAACTGTTGAAACTTGAAGTATGTATTTGTTTAACAATTACTTTCTAGTTACTAATGAAGTCTTGTACATAAAGTCTAAAATATCTTATCTAATGCTTGTAACATGTTTTTTTGTATAAACTGTGAAGATTCCTGAACTGTTTAAAATTTGTAGTATTTAACTGTATAGCAACTAGTACCTGTATGTTAGTAGTCTAGTAATCTCTTGGAGCTTATCTCCCCGGGACTCTACTGAAAATGGACATAAATCCAGTTAGACTATCCCGGTCAACAAAAGTAAAATAAAATAAATAAATAATAAATATGCTGAATTAGGGCTGCTTACACAACAGGGTGAGGTGATAAGCATGCCTCCATCAAGCTCCATTACCCATTTACCTGTGTGTACCTTTCTTTCTATGGGAGCTAGGGACAGATTCTGATGTGTCCACAAGGGGTATTGCACTTTCCAGGTGGGTTCTGTTCCCGGTAACCCGTGTGCGTGTGTGTCTACATGACTAAACGCTTGATCTATGGTCTGTCTGGGGGATGCAGTTGTTAATTCCCTATGAATAAAACATGCTTTACTTCCTAATTGTACCAACTCATCCCCAACATCATCATCATCATCATCAGAGGTTGCAGGTCCTCCATTATCAGACATTAGCAGTTCCAAAGTGCTGGAGCTAGATAAAGAATTAACCATAATGCATCAAAGCAGAATATCCTGTGTAAGTATAACCCAGCACCAGAAGTATACATAAAACTGAGGTGTAGGAATATTAACATTAAAAAAATAATTGATTGCATACATTGGGCAGATGGCTATGCTAGAGGAATCCCTAATGATCCTGTATACCATAAATCAGACAGTTGTAATCAGTTGGACAGTGACTAATTGGTCAAGATGACTTACTCTGATATAGAAAAGGGTCTACATAGCAAGTATAAGGGTTTTCCCCAGTAGATAATCTTGCAGGCTGCTCAAGCTCTACCCCAACATTCAGCATCATACTGTGTGATCATCTGGAAGTGTCACTCCCTCTGGCAGAGGCCAGAAACTATGTTTCCCAGTACCTGTCAATCTGCCTTCCATGCCAGATGGAGAGCTGTTTGTTGAGCAGCAGTGCAACATTGTGTAGGCATGGTTCTGGCCAACAACAGCATTTAATGTCCACTATAAGTTCTTTCCAGGCACAGTCCCAGTAGGTCTGGTTGGCAGCATCCAGGCCAAAAAGTTGTCGGCCTGGAGTAGCACCTCATATTCTGCATCGGAGAACCTTTGCTTTGTGTACAGTATCTATCGTGTATGCAATGTATTTCTGTTTCTGTTTTTAGACAGTACTCTGTAGGTATGGGAAAAAACATCTTGTTCCTCAGTCACCCTGACAATATCTTACACTGCCAGTGCCTCCTTGCCCATATAGCATCCTGTTGGTGTGTCTAACGAGTACTCACACTACAAACTGTTTCGGTAAGGTGAAGCACAAAAGTCTGATAAGCAAATGCCCCTCACAGTACAACACATATGACAATGCAATTGACCAAAGTGACCACTTTCTTTCAGGTTTAAAAATATTTTTGCACATGACATATATGTTACCTATACAACAGGCACATATTTTTCTTTTATTAAATGATACCACGAAGCCAGCCATAATGTGTCGAATATGCTCTAGAGTATGTGCTGATGGGTGTGTTTCCAGTTCTGCTTAACAATCTTCAGCCGTACTGTGGCCTTAAACTTGAACAGAGAGAGCCCTGCCTCTTTTGTGAAAGTACTGATTTTGAGTCTGTGTAACCATCAACTCAAGGTTCTTTAAAACAAATATATCTATTACATTTTACAGGACTAACAGCATTTTCTTGAGCTACACATAATATATTGCTGGTTAGCTCCCTCTGCTGTCTTAATGGCTAAGTGAAGCATTTCCTTGCATCATCAAAATAAGTGATAGCTAAATATTCTCCCTTTTCTCCATGAAGCTGAGATGGGTGATTCATAGATAAAATAGCTAGTGTTTTTAGTACTTTAACTAAAATGGTCATTGTTGCTTTATAATTTGAATTAATGGTACTAACAGGCCATCAGTTTTCTATATTTCCTGGGTCCTGTTTTCAACAGAAGACGGTATTACAGCATCCTCCTCAGAGAAATAATGAACTGCGGTCATTCTAAAAAACATCCTGTAAATTTCATACTGTACAGCATTGAGTCAAGGTTTGTTTCTTTTTGATGGAAAGGCGTATCTTTTTTCGCACAGGTTTCATAACCAGATACTACTAGATCAAGGCAGGAGTATGTACACAAACTAGGCACTCTGTTTCACCCAGAAAAATGGTTGGTAAGCTTCACGCAAGCCCACCTCCACTTCTGCATATGCAAGTTATATATGCTGAGATTATTAACAAGCCCCCTAGAATCAGGACAAACAAGCCTCAGTCTGAGTCCGATGCCACGGCACTACCACTGTTTCCTAACGTACATAATAAATAGTGACAATACAAGGCAACATAAGGTGAACCATTTATTCCCATTAAGTCTGCACACACAAACAGAAAAGTCTTACTAATTGGTGGCTCTGTTAGGTACACAGAGTCCACTCACTCTAGGCTCTTAAGAATAGGGTGACAGTTGTCATTCCAGTACCAGGATCTCTGATGTTATGAGAGCACTAAAATCCTTCAAAATACACATATATGACTACTACCTTATAGTGTGGATTATGTGTAAAACTCAACCTAGAGGGACATCCAATAGGAAATGATAGAGCTCTGTCTTCATGTGTTCAATATATGCAAGACCGTGATCCTGAAAGGAATTCTGTGACCACCAAGAATGATACCCAAATTAAAAAAATAAATAATTGGCTTTAATAATTGGCTTAGTAGTTGGTGCCATTCTGTTGGGAGGATCCCAGTATATGTCAGCTTCAGATAAGATGATTAACCAGCCTATGTCATGGCTTTAACATACTGGACAAATAATTTGGTGCCCACATTTTTGTCTTTTTTTTTTTTAAGCAAAGTCCATCTGTAAGGTACAGTCCAGTTACTCAATAAGGTTCTTAATATTTTGCATTTTGTACTAACAAACATAGCCCCCCTTCTGCACCCAACTTACTGTATCTGCATCCTTAGTCCTATCCAGTCATGAAGGAGGGGTCTGCTCCATCAAAATCACAAAAGTCTCCTTAGTGAATACGTCTCAGTTTAAGCCTTTAAGGAATTAATAAAATCTCTTAAAACTCCATGAAAAGGTCTTGAAAATAATATGCACTACCTTTGCAGCTGCCAGCAATACCTCAGAATATTACTCACACTTACAAAGACATATAAATCAAGCAGTCCTTAATAAGGACAAATATAATAGAAATTTTAAAATTAATCTGCTTTGGGGGTCTAGCATACCTCTCAAACTCTTAGTGCAAGAAATTTGGACAAAGCATAGAATAATGGCGGAGGTGGCAAAGGCCCCAAAATAGGGACATATCTTGCTATTATCAACTTAGAAAGTTTGTAGAATAAGATTTGTGTTACTATACATTTTCTGAACGAAATGAAGTCTGAAACTCAAATGTAGTGACTTTAATCCTCTGTGATTTGCCAGAACCCCCCCCCCCACTAATTTAATGAGGAGCAGACCAAATATATGAGGGAAAAATCTAGACATTCTGTGAAAATTTGGACATATGAGAGGTACAGGATCTCCTCACTTAAACAACAATAAAAGAAAAAATATGCTAAGTGTTTAGAGCATATTGCAATCTGTTCTCCTAAAGGACTCCATCGAGAAAATCAGTAATGAGCTAAAAACCCCTGTTGGAAGGTTAAACCCAAACACAAACTGAAAATAACAGCACTGAAAAAGGATAATTACAGGTTATTCTTTGACTATGTTAGGATACTATGCAACAATATCCAACACTGCTCTAACCTAACCTGCAATGAAAATATCCACACTGACAAAGGATATTTCCAAAATACTAGCAAACATATTTATTACTGATTTCTCACCAGTTACAATCAGTTAAATTCTATAAATCTTTGAGCATCAACCCCCTCTAAGGATTATTATGAATCAGGTCATAGCTGCCCTCCTCAAAGCCAAAACTACGATATCCATGAGTCCTTATACTATTTCTGAATGCCTAATCACTAGTGTAAAATGCAGCCTATCACAACATTTCTTAAACATTTTCAAGCTAGGTCTCCCCACTGGGTATGGTTCTGAAGAGTGGAAAATATTTGTAATGCCCTAACACAAAGAAATCCCTACCTGCAGCCCAAATAACTGTAGATCCATTAGTTTAATTAGTCTACCATGCAAAGCCATGGATCACTTCATATTAGACTTTATAAACGTAGATGTTGAAAAATATAGCTTTTATCGCTCAGCAATTCCAATTTGTCTAGGATAGGTGGTGCCTAATTCACCTAGTAAACTTCTTTGAAATGGTCACAAATGGTGTGAATGGCAGTTATTTGGTTCATGCAGCATACCTCAATCTAACTAAAGCATTTCACATTATCCACCTGCTGGTATTGTCCACAATATTAAAGGTCTAAGCACAAGCTCTCATATTGTGAGGTACATATAAGATGATTATCAGACAAATCACATCTAGTGAGCCTCATCAGAAGGTAAACATGTTTAGTGGTGTATGTCAGGGCTCTGTGCTGGGGATCATCCTATTCACTATCTACTTTTCTGACATTAAACAAGCAATAGTGAGCTATGGCTAACTAAATTTGCTGATGTTTGTCAGGTAGGTGTCGTTACTCAGCTTCCAGCACCACTTCTTGATCTAGAAAAGTGGCATAAAGAAAGCAAGCTTAAAGTAAATCTAAGAAGAACGTACAGTATTGTAAAAGAGGGATAACAAATGCAACATCCCCATGCAGATGGATTCAGTCATCAGAGGTCCTGCTACCATCACTTCCAGTTCCTTGTCCTTTTACTGTCATGTTGCAGCAGTAGTCAAAAAATCCATCTCTCTGGCTCAACTAATATCTAAACGCATCTGTCATTGAGATTAAAAGACGGTATCATTCCTCTCTACTCTTTTCTAATCAGACCAGTTATTGGGTACACTGTCCCCTTTTGCATGTATTTGTTTAAACACATCACATAAGTGAATAGATGCCATTGTTTTGTAACTAAGTTCATCACAGGCATGAAGATCCCTAGCTACCAAAACAGGCCTGGTCGCCTTTTGTAATATGCTGTGTCATATAGCTCCTCTGTGGTGATCTGTATATATTTTTTTGTCCACAGGATCAGACCAGTTGCTCCCCTTGGTTCACCCAAATGACTCATTTGTTTCTCAGTCATGGTTAGATCTCTCTGACCCGTTTCTTCTCCATGGAGGGAAGAAAATCAATTTTTAATGAGTGAGCCAGACTTTAGATCCTGCAGACTTCTATTCCCACCTCATACTCATGATGAAGGGCCTCTATTCATTCATGATTCATGTGGGATGTAGTCAGGGCTTTATCACTCCATGCTAATCTCTGTTTAGTACTTGGGGTGATGCAGGGCCTCTAGACATTCATGATTCATCTGGGGTGTATTCAGGGCTTTATCCCTCCGTGATAATCTGAGTTTAGAACTGAGGGCGATGAAGGGCCCTGCCCTCCTTTAACTCCTACATCATCAAAAAAAAAAAAAAAAAAAAAAAAAAAAAAACAATAGTAACATAAATACCTATTCTATGTGTTTAAATCTTTTCCAGCACTTAAAGATGCACAGTGACATTATAGATTCTTCTCTGCAATGAACTACCTATTTGTATTAGAGTGAAATCCTCACTACATTTAAGCTGAACCTTAATAACTGGATGTATAGCCACAAATTATCCCTAGGCCTGTCTTTTGTCAACCTTCTGAAAACAGGAAGTGGCATATGAGCAGACCTGTAGCTAGCAAATCTGGTGTCCTATGCTGATCCCCTATTTGGTGCCATCATAAAAATCTCATTTAAAAAAATGTATATTTTGAAACTGTAGCAAACTGCTTGCTGTAGCAAAAAGCTTCACACAACCACACAGAAAAGCTTAAGTGCTTCAGACCTGAAAGTAAATGCAATACCAACATTCATTTCTGAATGCTGGTAATGTGATAAAGTCTCATCTGCCTATCATGTCCCATTAGCACTTTGTGTCTGTGAAGGTTGCCCTGTTGTCCCACCCTAGCTGCAATTCTGGTATGATCGTGGGTGCCGAAAAGGCTTTAATTGTACTTGTAATGATCTGCCTTGTAGATGCTGTGATCTTGTGAACTCCCACTCTGTAGAACCATAAATTCCACTTGAATCAGTAAATAGCTTCCCAAGAGGTCTAGAGGAAATATCTTGCATGCCATAAGCATTCTTATTTTCTTTCCCCTTCTTATAACAAACAATCTGTACATGTGTGTATGTGTGTGTGTTTAGCGTACTGCAGTTTTGAGCATGGGAATATATTCACAACAGTTAGTTCATAATTTTTTTCATTAACAACAAGAAGGCTTGAAGTCTGCAAACTAGGAAATCAGTGTTTCACATGCAGGACCATTGTGAAGGAAGCAGGGATGGTTCATGGTACTGGATGCTGGTCTGTACATCCACTACCCCCCCCCCCATCAAAAAAAAAAGTGAAACATTATTTTTGTTATTTATTTAGCTATCTATTTGCTTATTTATTTTTGCTTTCTTTTCTTATTATTCTTTTATGGAACTCCATACACAGAGTTCTGAGACTGTCCTACTAGTCTAGTTTAAAAAGATGAAATCTGCTTACTCTGAGTGCTGGGCTGTTTATTAAAACAGTGTGAGATCAAAGCTGTTCTTTCAGTGTTCTGCAGTTGCTACTTGTTCATCTAATCTCTAATCCAACACAAAGAAATATGTAGATCAAGCAATTCCCAATAGAACCATATAAAATGGGAAATGTAAAAATAAACATTCTTGGAGGTCCACCAGTATAAATAGCTGCTGAGAAAAGCATAATTGATTTATGCACATAAAAGCCTTAATTAAAAACATCAGTAAGGAATTTAAAATAACCATCAGAAAGACCAGGGGCAGGATTCACGATGGCTTGCACGGAGTCTAAGAGCCGTGTAAGACTCCATGCAGCCATCGTGATCCAGGAACATCCCGAAATCCCATGTAAGAGAAAGCTAAAAGGACTCTTACACGGGCAGGGCGTGGATATGCTAATCACCCCACTTGCAGCCGAAAGGCATGCAAATGAGGTAGATTAAGCGATCCACAAAGCTGAAACCAGCCCGTGTAAGAGTCGTGTTAGTTGCAGAAATGTACTCAGTTGACAACTGAGTACGTTACTGCAAATAACACAGCGGAGCCATGACAGCTCCAAATAAACTGTGCAAATGTTACAGACAGCATGCCAATGGCCAAATATGTGGCCATTGGCATGGTAAACAGATGCAAACATGAAAAAAAATAATTTATTTTCAGAGATCAGCGATGTTTAAACGCAGTGCAGCCCCGCGCAAATGGGCTTCGCTATATAAAACTGAAAAATGAAGGTTTGAAACACACAAATGTGGGTTTTATGTAATGCATGGATTTGCAATGTAGGGACTAGCAGACCAAAAACAACATGGCCACTGTCTAGTGGTTTCTAAGGGGGGAAGCTGAGTGTAAGACATGTAACTAAGCATGAGTAGGCAATCCTATGTAAATGAATGGTAGGATAGTGAATCACACTGTCACATAGCAAATGAGCACAGTCCGTGTAGTGTAAGAGTTAGATAAGTGGGAGTAACAGAGTAGGAGATAGGTGACATCACAGGGGGGAATGTCAGGTAGAAATCAAGCTCACTGGAGCAAAGTGGTATGTGAAACATATCAATCACACAGCAGGAAAAGAGGAGTGTCAACAGATAAGCATGGGAAAGTCAAGAAATGGAAGGTGTACACTGTGGCCAACACCAAAGTTTCTTGCTGTACGTGCATGCGCACGTGTGCTCGCTGGGAGCCGCGAGTAAGACAGAGTGTGCGCGTGTAAGACAGAGTAAGCATGTAGGAGCCTGTTTAAAGATCTGTAAACCTGTTTGTGCTGGTGTGCACGTGTTTTAACCCGAGTAAGCAGATTCTAGTCTGTGTAAGCATGTGTGCGCACGTGGTAGCCACTGTGAGCGTGTTTTCGCTGGTATGCGCGCTGCTCCCCCTGAGGAAACAGAGAGGAAAAGGAAGCAGAAGAAATAGTAGGAAACTAGCAGAGAATACCTGTAGAGGTAGCAGGTGAAAACAATTAGAAGCAGGCAATTACACAGGCAGAATACAAGCCCAGCCCAGCACTTAAAACACTGCAAACAGCATTGCAGTATGTTTCTCTCAAGAGACACTGCAAGACAGGAGTAAGCTAGTAGAAATGAAAACTGAAAAAGCTGCACTCAGACCAAACATGCCAGGGGCTGCCATAGCTGTCATAAGGAGACATAGGAGACTTGCTGAGGGTGGTGACAATGGAAATGCTGCCAGACAACCCACAATGAGGAGACAGAGAAGAGTGTACAGGCCCAGGGTCACCTACCAGGAGTTACATGAGCTGGAGATAGTGGAGAGCTATAGAGTGGACAGAGACCTCCTGCAGCAAATTGTTGAGCTGTGCAGGCCACGCCTCACACACAGAACCAACAGAGGGGAACCCATCCCAGTGGAAACCAAGGTATGTGTTGGCCTAAGAATACTAGCAACAGGTACCTTCCAGAGACCAACTGGTGATATGATGGGGATATCACAGGCATCAACCTCCAGGGTACTGCACCAGTTCCTGGATGCCATGTCAGCACATGTCAGTGATCATGTATATTTCCCCAATGCCCGTGAGGTATTGGCCAGCAATATGCGTCTCTTCCAGCAAATAGCGGAATACCCTGAGGTAGTGGGTGCAATAGACTGCACGCACATATGCATCAAAGCACCAGCTGGTGAGCGGGGTAGGGCCTACATTAACCGCAAGGGCTTCCCCTCCATCAACTGCCAGGTCATGTGTGATGCCCAGGGCATAATAATGAATGTGTGTGCTGGCTGCCCTGGGAGCTACCATGATTCCCATATCTGGCATTTGACGCAGCTGTACCAGACATTTGCCAATGGGGACATCCCACATGGACACCTAGTGGGGGATGCAGGTTATGCACTGGAGCCGTGGCTGATGACACCCATCAGAAACTCACACACACCTGAACAGGAACGCCATAATGAGGCACATGCACAAACACGTAATGTAATAGAGCGTGTGTTTGGGCTGCTCAAGTCACGGTTCTGGTGCCTGGACACATCTGGTGGAGCCTTGCAGTACTCACCAACTACATGTACCCAAATTGTCATGGTATGTGCTATGCCACATAATATGATCCTGCGAAAACAGCTGCAGCAGGACCAGCATAGGGCCAGGACAAACAGCCCCCCACCATTGCCAAGGCCATCACAGGCAGAGCGTGACTCGGAGGAGGAACAACCTGAGCCTGCCCCAGTAGGCAGAAGGAGGCGTGCCCTGTATGCCCTGGCCTTGGCAAAGAGGCAACGCATAGCACATACACTGGCTCACTAGGAACCCTGGGAATGATTCCCCTCTCTGACTCACTCATATAGTAACAGGGATGCCTAACATGACATAACCTGCTCTCAAACATGTACAGGGAGTGTAGTATGTGCATCCGACCACCTGAGGCATGATTGCCATGTGTTAAGCAATGTAACACCATCTAGTATATGCAAACATGAAGACCCAACCTAACATCTCACCCTCACCAAGCATGATGCCACATTATGAAGACAACAAGATCAAGTACAATAAATGGCTGAGGTATTGCTGTTAGCAAGGGGGAACACATGGCTGACAGCCTGGGCTGACATGCCGAGCAAGACATGATGCCCCACCTGCTAGGGATGGCACGCACCCAGCACACCTGGCTGTGTAGATACTGGCAAAGGCTGCTGTTACCCCCACTGTGCCTGGAATAGGTAAGTCTGGAAACACAAACCCACCAACATAGGTAGCACAAGGGATAATAACCTGGACGTAATGCTACCCAATTCCAGAAGTCTAACCTGCAAGGTGCATGCAGACCAAACCCACCACAGCATGGAGAATGGTAATATGTGTTCTGTAACAGAAACCTGGGCAAGGCCCAGAAGAGCACCCTAATACTACCAGGTTATGCCTCATACCATGCGCTACAGCTCCAAAACATGGAACACACGACAATAGGAGTGTGGCTACCAGTAATTATCAAGAATAACCACACCCCCAGGTTGGTACCACAGCAAGAAGCAGCATGGACTATCCACAGGCAAGTAACACTGTCTCAAACTGTGTACCTGTTTGAAGCCTGCTACAGACCCCACACACAAACCCAGGTACCCCAGCCAGCCTTCCTGAAGACACTTCAGAGTATGAATCTCCCAACAAATACCAAACAAGGCACACGCAAAGTATGACATAGGTGGCAATCCATTATGTATGGAAGAAGTAATCATGGACCTAGGGACACAAGTGGACGGTAACCTGTCATGTGACACACACATTGCCAAGGTGGCCAGGAAGACCTGCTATATTGCCAACCTTAATATGAAAGGATGCACATGTAGAGCTACAGAGGTCACTGTGCCCCCATACCCTTCCCTTATCAGGCCCATACGTGACAACTATGCCCCCAGTTCGCATTTACCTTACCTTACACATGCAGCAGTCAGAAAGACGCCAAATATACCCCACCAACAGGATAAAGGGTCCAAACATTGGACATCTGCAGCCTGGCTGAAGAAACCACAGCCCAATTCAGAAGAATACTGCACAGTCACAGGTGATGTATGCCTGATGTACAAGGCCATGTCCAATCCAGAATGAATGGACATGCTCCACTGCAGAAACCCCAAATCCAGCAGACACACAACAGTGAGATATCTGAACCTCTACACATAGATTAATAGGATGTGCTGGAGGGACAGATCCATAACCCAGTGGCTCAGGACACTCTGGAACAGAATCCCAGTCCATGATAGGCTGAGCTCCACACACAAACTCAACAAAAGAAATTTGTTGAGGTGCATGGGAGATAGTAGGTGTACACTGGGGGCCATCCCTGTGTCACATCTAGGAAAGTAAACCCGATGTGGGCATAATATGCACATTGCAAGGGGTGTTGAGACCCACACACAGTATGTCTGTGCTCAAACAAGGCCAGGGCAGATAGCTTAGTATGAACCTATGATGATACAAATTGTGCAGGACACAAAGGATTATTACACAGCTGTCCTACCTGATGGTAGGAACCATGGTGATAATCCACAGATATGCTCTGCAGCACTCTAATATCACAAACAATGCACCAAACCCACACACATTGCCAACATCCTACCTAACAGATTCTTTGCAAACTCCCCACCAGCACCTAACTGCCAAATATCTATCCCAGGAGAGTGCTGGCCCCCCGATATTGCAGATGCTGAGGTAACAGCCAGCATCCACAAAGCACAGCACACAGCATCAATGGTACCAGATGGTGTCCTGGGTTGTGTCCAACAAGTACTGTAAGAAGAATGGAACAGCAAATAGCATTACTGTGCAGTATCAGTCCTACCACAGGATATGTACCCAAAGAGCGGTGTACAGCAACAGTGGTCCCACACCACTGAATGGATACTGCAAACTATCACCCCTCAACCCCGAATATCTAGGTTGGCAAAGTAATGGAGAGGATGATCATGGATCCCATGAATAACGAGATTGGGTACCTACAGACATTGGACCCTACCCAGTGTGGCTGTCATAGGGCAGATCCTGCCCCATACACATGTCTGACTCACGTGAAACATGCACCAAGCCCAATGATGTGGGGAATGTTGATCACACAGCCTATCTGGACCATGCTAAACCCTTCCATACAATACCCTATTTGGCTGTACAGATAAGCTCACCAGCCTAACTATAAACCCCTATGCAAGTAGATGGGTTGCAAACCAGCTCAAGGACAGAACTGACCTGGCAGACATGCTGTAGCCATGGCAGATTGCAAACCAGGTACAAATGGCATCCCACAAGGCATGGTCCTGGGACCCCTCTTGTATGCTATATATGTCACATAGGTACAGGCCAACATGGAAGGACAATGTCAGTACAGGTTTGCAGAGGACTACAAACTGGCCACCATATCGGACCCACCAGCTGACACAAGCAACCTACAAAAGGCACACACAGAAACACACAAGTGGTGCCACAGCCATGTTAACAAGCTAAATGCAGAATAGTGTATAGTCAACCCCTGTGAAAACACAGTACATGGCCAGAAATTACCACATAGGTGTTAACCCAGTAAGTACATCAGGAGCAATAAGAGACCTGGGGACACAAGGTGATATATATCCTGCATGTGACAACCATGTGTCTGTAGTGGTTACAGAAACATACTATATATCCCACCTAATCATGAAGGTAAGCACAGCTTGGTTAGGGTAGGTCAATGTGCCTCTCCAGTCATCCATCAGCAGCCTCACAATTCTGTACAATGGCCCTTCAGGGCTGTACCGTAGCAGACACCTGCAGCAACTGGAAAGACCACACAAATACCCCACCAGGAGGATCACAGAGCTGTAACAGATGCCATGTGTCGCCTGAGTAAAGAAACTGCAGCTCCACACAGTGCCATACTGCCTGGCTGGAGGTGAACTGTGCCTGATGTATAGAGCCATGACCAACCTGGTATCAATGGACATTTGGCACCATGTAAACACTGAATGCTGGTGATCTATGCAGCTGACAGGCCTGAACCCCAGCACAGACATAAACAGGACATGCTGTACTGATTGGTCCATAACCCAGAAGCTCACTCCACTCACGACTAAACTCCCACTACAGGATATCCAGGGAGTCCCTCAGTGACTGTCATCCAGAGGAATCATGATGACTGGATGGGAGACAGTAGGTGTACCCTGGATATCACCTGTATGTCACGGGTAGACAGAGGCACAACACACTAACCATGACATATGTCATGGCAAACACCAGTAAATGTGTGTTGAAGGACAAACACTCTCTGACTAGCATTACAAATGGACTAGGACACATGGCCATTGTTTGTCACTGTCCACACAAGTTGTGGAATACATTAACAATGTCGGACAATCATGTACTAAGCTGTCCATATCTGAACAAAATGCAACATGGTCATATCTGCACAACTGGCCCTCAACCAGTCTGGTGTGCTCACTATAAACATTACAAGCAGTGATAGAACCGAAACTGATTATACTGTCCACCACAGTGAAGGTTTTGCACCAGTACACTATACAACAATACAACTGTTTGGTAAGCAGGGAAGGATGATGACAACTGTATGCAAACTATGCCATGGCGACCCTGCAGGCACAGCATAATGCCTGTTAGGTTCAGACACACAGCAGTTGGGCAGTAAGAACACCACCTGATGTCCAACACTCAACTGTACATGTGATATATAGATGGCGTCCACACACAAACAGAAATGTGGTGGTCCACAGATCCAAACGTAATGAAAGGTCACACTGGGCATACTCACACACCTACATAAATGAGATGTGGCAGTCAAGAAGCCATACAAACTGTGAACTGGGCATGCTCACACACCTAGGCCATGTCACAGTTCAGCAGTTGCACACACATATCTGGCATTTCTATGTGTTAACACAAGAACCTTAGGCCATGTCACAGTTCAGCAGTTGCACACACATATCTGGCATTTCTATGTGTTAACACAGGAACCTCCCGCAATACAGACATCTGCCCAGTGCACACAGTGAAGTTACAACAGAGACATAAGTAAAGTACTGGATCCCACTCATATGCAAACATCACCCACAGTACACATGTTGTTTATAGAGATAAGGAAGGCTATGGCAATAAAGACCCACAAACAGTATATGAGCAACAGATACTTGCATCTGACAGGTAAACATATGGCCGTAGAGTGCAATACCTGACTGTTGTCCCTAGGGAATACAGAAGGCTATCCACAGTGTATTTGGCGTCTGCCTCCATAGTACAGTAGGCCACTGTGCCTGTGCAAAGTTAATGCATAGATATGCTCTCCCCCTTACTGATGGATAGTAACAGATGTACATACCTCTTCATCCATAATGATGTCAGCACACTATACATATGTCAGGAGCAGGAATTATACCCAGTAATGTGAATAGCGCACTCTGCTACTGCGTCTCTAACAAGTGTCATAACATAGTTAGGTATGGGGGTTGAATCCTGCAAGTGCTCAGTGTGTTTGTGACTGTGTGTGGGGGAGTAGTGTGTGAAATTCCATGTGTATGAGAAATGTCCCTTTTGGCAACTATTACTACACAAAACATGCTGCATATTCCACTGTCTAAACACTGATGATGTCAGCACCCTATAAGTACAACAGGAGAAAGCAATCCCCCCAGTAATGCAAATAGCGCGCTCTGCTAATGCGTCTCTCACTAGGGTCATAACATAGTTAGGTAGGGGTTTGAATCCTGCAAGTGACCAGTGTGTGTGTGACTGTGTGTGGGGGAGTAGTGTGTGCAATTCCATGTGTATGAGAAATGTCCCTTTTGGCAACTATTACTACACAACACATGCTGCATATTCCACTGTCTAAACACTGATGATGTCAGCACCCTATAAGTACAGCAGGAGAAAGCAATTCCCCCCAGTAATGCAACTAGCGTGCTCTGCTAATGCGTCTCTCACTAGTGTCATAACATAGTTAGGTAGGGGTTTGAATCCTGCAAGTGCCCAGTGTGTGTGTGACTGTGTGTGGGGGAGTAGTGTGTGCAATTCCATGTGTGTGAGAAATGTCCCTTTTGGCAACTATTACTACACAAAACATGCTTCATATTCCACTGTCTAAACACTGATGATGTCAGCACCCTATAAGTACAGCAGGAGAAAGCAATCCTCCCAGTAATGCAAATAGTACACTCTGCTACTGCGACTCTCACAAGTGATCTAACATAGTTAGGTAGGGGTTTGTATCCTACAAATGCCATGTGTATTTTTGTCACACAGTTTGTCCATGTGTGTGGGGTGTTGTTCCCAATATTGCACGACATACATTATATCAGTAATGTCAATGCACACATGATGTATGCGTGTGCCACCTACACATATGTAGCTGTGAACTGCAAGAGTTCCCATGTCCGAAGCCTGCCTCATGTGAATACATGGAATATGCATCAGACAACTGTATGACTGTGGTGTTCTGTGCAGGGGCTGCATGTGGTATGTGACTATACAGTGTGGGTTGTAGATGGTGTCATCCCACCAGCGAGGGATACATGATTGGTCTAGAGCATATAGTCCACATGTTGGTGATGAACAGGTGCAGCATGTTGTCACCACTTGTGGGAGTGGTAACAAATTGTTCCATAGCAATGCAGGGAATGAATGATAAGAAACCTTCAGATAGGGTCTTGCAGCTAGAATAATGCTCACACTGCATGTTTGGGTAGTTGCAGTACAACCATATAATGGTGTGTGTAGAGACTGTCATATTCCCAGTGTTGTCAGGAAGGCCAAGTGGGTTTCCTGGGTATGGGAGTGTGGTGTGTGCCAGGCTATGAACTTGAAGGCAGTTCTAACCCACTGTGTGTTGCACATGGAGAGACTCTGATGCTTTGTGCAGTGCCACCAACCTGGGGGTGTGTGTATCTGAGGTGCCTTTGGATACATCCCCCCTGTTCTGTTTTGGTGCATGTGTAGGGGATGACAAGCATGGTATCAGGAATGACCTGGCACTGATGGTGTGCACCTGGGAGCCTTGTACCAGGAGTCTGTTACTGCACGGATATTGCTGTACCCCATGCTAAGGACAGTTTCCACTGCATGCATCTTGAGGTTTACACTGCTGCTGTTGAGTAGCATTGCTATTAGTGTCCCATCCCGTGTGATACCTGTGTAGGTGGCTATGTAATGTTAGCCTTGCATACAAAGGCACTATGTGTGTAGCAACAGCCTCTGCCAATATACAACGGCCCATGGGTGACAGGTGCAAGCTGTCCCAAGCAAAGCAATGTGGCATGTCCAGCATGTAATCCCACACTGACAGGCATTGGATCCCCTTTGGATGTCACTGAAAGATATGTTAAGTGCAGAAACCGATGATCCTGTCTACATATTGTGGCAGCATTCATGGTGAGGGTGAGATGCTACTCAAGGCCAGGGTCATATCAGCCTGTGCCACAAGCTCAGAGAGCCCCCTCTATCTCCCCTAACATGTAGTCCAGGGAGGTGCATCAGAGGTCATACACACTGGCACAGACAATGACTGAGTCATACTTCTACATGCCTTGGAGTGACCGCTTTGCTTGTGTTATGTGGTGGATCATAGTGCCCGACGGGCAGCTCAGCGTGACCGTCACCTTGTTCAGCCTGGGAGCAGGACCACCGTGTACGTGACAATAGAGGTACCTCATACAACCGTAGCAGGTGTGTTGTCTAGCCATATGGCCTGACACTGTTTGGCACACAGGCTTTGTGAGCTATGTGTTGCATGTGCTCTGCTCTGGCGTAATGTTTGCTTGTGTGTCTGCTTTGCAGGTGTCAGCTGCTCAGGCAGGATGCTATTCTGAGAGCCCAATAATGTACCTGTGTGTTTCTGTGTTTGGATTGTGGTCGTGGCAGGTTTATGGGAGACTGGTACTGTATTCACTGTAGTATCCCACTCCACCTGACAGGGAATGCCAGTGCTGTGTAAACAGAGCTTAGCCCCCAGTTTGGCTGTGTGGTTGCATCTCTCACATGTGTTGTACATGTATGGGAAGGGGAGAGGGTTGTCTGTGTACATGAGGCAGCTGTAACATTGCCACATGACTCACAGATTCACCAACTGGACCTGAGAGTAGATCAACAGGTGACCTTTGCACATGCTACCATAGCATTGTGACTCCCATACTAAGTAACGACACATAGGGCCAATGGGGAACAAGGTACTCAAGGTGACTATGTGAGGGTGTAGTGCTCCTGATTTGTTAGTGCTGGCATATATGAATGCTGTCTTGAGCAAATGTGAGGTAAGTCATATGCAATGTGTTAGAGGCAAGCTACATGCAAACAGGACAAACAGTGACGCTCTGTCAAGTGACACATGGACATCAGTACAGTAAGTAACACAGATGTCACTAGGGATCCACAGAGGCACTGTATATATCTGCACTGCAGGTGGAATCAGTGCTTCAGGAACATAACAGGCAAACATGCATACAAACAAAGCTACAGTCAGCAGGCCTGTATGTAGACTATGCTACAACAAACAAGGTGTACGACTTCCAGTATGTAACAGTGCATATATGCAGGCACTCTAAGCCAGCACCCAGACATTCCCAGGTCAGATGGGTTGGGTCCAGCCACACCCCCCACAAGTGTATAGACCAAGTACCTTCGTAATGTTGAATAACTGGCCTGATACCCAAGTGCTCATACCTGTAATAATACACATGTCAAATAACAGACACTGAGCCCTCACTCAGCAGTTCCAGACTTAATATGATGTATGTTACCTGTCCTGGCACCACAGTATCCTTGACATGTATGGACACTCTCCCTCCTGTCATAGTTAGTTCTGTGTTTTGGTGCTGTTATGCATGTTATGAGGTGTGACCTTGTAGTGCTAGTGTGCTCTTGTGAGCCTTGAACCTGTTTTATAGTACTGCACAGATATCAACATCCTGAAACATCTTCATTGCAGAGTCGTGTGTGGACAGCATGCAACTCGCAGTTGACATGGCCATCATTGAGTATCAATATGTACATTGTTGTATCCCCTGTGCTACCTATGTAGGTGGCCATCCCTTTACAGCCTCACCACCAGTATGCAAAGATGTGCAGACAGAACACTGTGGTAATTACTATGGGTGTACAAAACAATACAATGACAGTCATACTGTAACTGCATCAGGCATGCTGGTATGTACCCACAATGCTATAATTACATTGTACTGTTGTCAACATCATACTATTACAATACATCTATGTAGTCACCCTGTGCATCAGCACCATGTTAACCTGTTCCTGCACCGATTTTACAGATTGCAGGAGGTGGCACAGTTTCATCATGTGCACAGGGTGTGTACCTGGTATGCCTGGGTCTGCCACTGATACAACCAATTGACATGTCTGTGTGTGTGTGTGTGTGTGTGTGTGTGTGTGTGTGTGTGTGTGGGGGGACAGCAGTACAAGATGGGGCAATGTTGATGCAGTGTGTGCGTGTATGCGGTAGCCCTAGGTGTTATCACTTTGCATGTGTGTATGAATGCACAGAGTCCCACCTCATGGCTGCCATATACAGGTGTTTGTGGACAGCCACAGACTGTACCTGCCAGGTCATACAGATCACTGTCTGTGGCCATGGACATGGTACCTGTGACTGGCAGGGGTGCTACGGACCGTATCAGGTACCAAGCCAGACTGGGTACTGTCATCAGAAGCAGGTGTTTGTTGACTGGAGACAAGTCCCTGTTGGGACTGTCCAGCACCACGTGCATGTGGTCTCCTGGGGCGGTCTGATGACAGCACAGACCCAGCATTGCTGGGGCTGCTGCTGGCACTATGTGAGCGGCTGCTGCCCTGTTGTCATCCGCTATGGCTGCCAGCTGCTGCTGTTGCTGGCATACAGCCACGTCGATGCCTCAACCGTCCACCATTGCCCTGTCTCATGGACATATAGTTGTGGAACAGATCTAATGTGTCCCCCCAACGTCTGTCAATGACCTCAGTGAAGTTGCGGATGGCAGCCGCAACATCACGCATACTGTCACTCATGGCTGTGCGACATGCTCTCAGCTCCCTCAGACCCTGTCTGGTGTACCGTTCCATATGTGACTGTGCCTGCATTACAGCCCGAAACATAGCTGGGGTTGAAAGACCTCTGTGGGCACATCTAACAGGGGCGGTATGCCCACGGATGCTCCCACGAGAACCCATGGACGTCTGCCTGTGTGGTACCGTGTCAGGGCCCTGGCCATGGCTGCAGTGTGGGGATGCATGTGCCACCGGTACCCCATTACCCTGGTCAATGCCCACTGTATCCTGTCCATCACCTAGGGACATTGGTGACAAAGGATGTATTGGCAGGATGACTGTGCGCATTGATGGGGTCAACAGCTGTGTAGTGTCAATTGGCTGACCAGTGATGGACCCTGGCACACCTACCTGTGCCATTACACAGGTATCATCATTATCACTATTCACAGCAGCTGATTCAGGTTCCCTGCTGCACGACACCAGAGCAGCACCAAAACCTGTGGGAGTAAGACAGGAAACACAGTTTACAATGTGTACACAATGCCACCACTGATGCACACATGGGCACATGCACACATGGGCACATGCACACATGCGCACATGGGCACATGCACACATGCGCACATGGGCACATGCACACATGCACACATGGGCACATGCACACACCTCAGTATATGAGATAACCCACAGACACAAACACACCTGCAATCAAACACATAGCACTACTGCTTCAGCCTATTATTACTATTAGTATACAGAGTAGTGAAGGTAATGGTATTACACACTCACCAGCATGGATAGGCTGCCTTGCTGTTACACCAGAGGGACCTGCGGAAAAGAGACATTTATCGTCAGCGGGCACAACTGTGCCATTGGTACTGTGGGCATGATACAGTTCAGTAGTGCAGCAGTTAGCTTCCACAGGTGTACTGCAGATAATGATGTTATCACTAATGCACAATAATTACCAAGATTACAGCTACAAATCGAGGACACACCCCACACATGCATAACCCAACAGTGTACAGAATGGTCAACTATACACATGGCATGTTACCTGCACACTCTGTGTCCTGCTGCTGTGTGGCTCCAGCCTCCATCATTACACATGTATGCTGTTGTTGTTGCTGCTGTGCTGGAGCCACAACACTCAGGAGTAGTCCCTCCAGTCTGGTGAGGGGGGGATGTCTAGCTAACCAATCACCTGTAGCAAGCTGCTGCCTGTGGATATCTGACGCATGCTGACGGACATCTCTAATTAAATCACTGCAGTGATGGCGTACCTGCTCATATGTCCGGTTATGTGTGCCAATGTCATTTACCCGACGGACCAGGTCTTACCACAGTGCAGCCCTCTCCTGCTGGTTCTGGCTGGTGCGGGAAAAGATTACAGCGAAATCCCGCACCAGGCTCTGGTGTATCCCCTCCTCCTCTGCAGTGGAGTAGACTGGGTTCCGCTGGTGAACCATGGCCCTGAAAAGGAGAAGGGAAATATGTCAGCAATATCTGTCAGCAGACTATAGCACACATAATACACATAATACTTGACTGCAGTGATATAACTTAGGCACCATATATAGCATCTGTCTGTCTATTGGGGGATGCACATGTACATGACCAGATATCAGTGCCCATCTGACAACTGTGCAACAGTACCTGGCACACTCCATACAACAGACTAGTATACTGCAGCAGTCAACGCACTGTTTCAGGTACAATACACAACCTCACACTGGGGGTTTGAATCAAGGTACTGTGTGGGGAACATTATCAGCCCATGCACTGCACACAATGCACATTACATATTTCACTGGTAATGCACACTACTCTTACTTGGCATAACCCTACCTACACCACAGTGACAAACAGGGTAACACAGCACAACATATGGCAATGTAGTATGTGTTGATCGCAATACCCTACACACGTGTCTCTGGCCTCAGACCAAGGACACACACTACCATGACAGACAGACAGTCATGGTGAGCAATCACACCAGTACACAACATGCACCCAGTCACTAGCACACTCATTCCACCTCACATATTCTGTTTGCAATGTGTTCATGGGTGTGCATTGTGTTCTAGGTAGGTAGTGTGCTTTTGGCCCTGGGCCTACAGCAGCATACTGTTATGCTACCCTGCTCCTTCTGACACATGTGTTATGATCGTACCTGCTCCTTACAAACAGTTAAACAGGGTGACTCATATGACATATTACCTATCAGCATAACATTCAGCAGGGGTATGTCTGACATCTACTCATGGGGAGCCTTGCTTCTTAATTCTGTGTGGTCTACTACAGGGTATGTCATATCTGTGGGTAGGGTCCCGTACCTCCACCATGTGCTCTATACTGCAGTGACAAGGACGACAGACATAGGTAACTTGTGTTGTGGATGTTGGAGGTGTTACCATGGTTGGTAGACAACTGTCATGGGTGTGACCGAACTATGTATATCCAGCAGTGGTAACCTCTATGTAGGTAGTCTGTGTGCGCTCTGTGGTCTTGTCAGTCACTCTGCATAGGTATTGTGTTTGAGTGTATTGACACAGTTACTTGCATATGTCTGTGTCCTTCACCATATCTGTAGCTGTCATGGGAGGTACATACCGTGTAGGACATTGTGGGGTGTGGAGGGGTACAGTGACCTACATGTTCATAGCTGACACATTCAATGTACAGGTATTACAGGACTAGTGTGCCACTGTGTATATCGATGTGGAGCCTATTGTACACTTGTTGTACCTGTTCCCCCTGACACATGCAGTGGTGGGCAGGCATGTACATATGTGGTGGTTACTGGTGTCAGTGTTTTTGAATGGGGTATGGTACTCCAGTATCCACACTGGTGTTCACTCCATGCCTGTGACACCAGGCACCTGTAGCAAGACATCTGCACACATGTCTCACACAGTCTATATATGTATATATATATGTATATATATGTATTGATATATTTATATCTGTATATGGATATGTATCTGTTTGTATATATGTATATATAATATGTATATATAGATGTAGATATATACATATAGATGTGGGGAGAGAGGGGGAGAGAGTGAGAGAGAGACACAGTGTGAGTGTGAGGGGGTGGGATAGAGAGTGAGAGATAGTCATGTACAGACATATCTGTTGTCAGTCAGATCTATCTGTATGTGTATAAGTCTCTACAGATATCTATATATGTATGTATGTATTACATATATCTGTACGTACATATTCTACCAATCTCGATGTCTGTGCAGTAAGTGAGAACCTGGTTCAAGGCTCCTGAGAGCAGACCAGCGGTACCAGGCTATACCCCGTATCATGCATTTTGGCCCCAGGACTCGGGACAAAACAAAAAGGGAGGGGGGGTGTCCATATTCATGGAGGACACACACACCTCCAGGTTGGTGGCAATACATGAAGCATCACAGACCATCCAGGTGCAGATAACCATAGGCAAACCTGCTATACAACTGGTAGCATGTTACAGACCACCCTCCCAATCTCAGGGACCACAGTCAGCCTTCCTGTAGACATTGGAGGATATGAATGTCCCACCACACACCATCATATTGGGATACTGCGACTACCCTAACATACACTGGGTGCATTATCCTACCCCAAACACCCTAGCCCAAAGGTTCCCGGAATTCACTATGTCAAATGCAATGGAACAGCTAGTCACCTCTCCCACAACAGGAGATAATATACTAGACCTGATCATCACAAACATGGGGACAATGTGCTACACACTGGAAGTATACCCCTCACTAGTCACATCTGACCACAGACTAATCCCCCTGGATATACATATCCCACCTCCCCCACAACACAAAAGACTATAGTGGGGAACCACTCACATGCCGACTTTACACGTCTTATAACTGAGTTGGTATCCTTAATACCCACTGGGCCAGTGTAATCCACTTCCCACAATGCAGACACCTTCACATATGCTTCTACAGACATCTCCAAGAATGCATGGATCATGCAATCCGAAATGAAACCATGACCCTCTCCACCAAGGGCAGGCGTCCAGTCTGGTGGACCCCAGCATTGAACAAATTGTATAACAACAGAAGGTAGCTACTGCATGGCAGAGCATACTTCCATAGAGCTACGGCATCTCTTATCAGCAGTAGTAGAAAGATAAGTTTTGTCGTACAAACATGCAAGGCCAGCAATGAGAGGGACATCGCTATGGTCACTATAGATAACCACAAGGCCTTCCTCTGCTATGTTACACACCTGGGTGGGTACCCTCAGTTGTGTTCACAGTTAGTTCACAGTGACATACGCTACACTGAACACACAGATAATGCCAACAGTCTGGCAGACAGGTTCAGTGCAGGTTTCTCCCCTCCCTCACCCACACATGTGGAATTACTTATCCCAGCTGACTGTAACCCCCCTGTCATCTCAGATGTCCAGCTGGGAACCACCCTCAGCGGAGCTGTAAACACAGCATCAATGGGACCCAACGGTATTGCAGGTTGCATGCTACGTGAACTGCAAGAGGAGCTACACATGCACATTACATGCTATTCAGCCGTAGCCTTACTACAGCATATGTACCTGGACACTGGCATACAGCAACAGTAGTCCCACTCCACACAGGAGGCACCTCTACAGACCCTGGTAACTACCGCCCCATAAGCTTAACCAGCCTGGTCTCCATCACTATGGAAAGGATCATTATGGTACCCATACACAGAGACATTGGGGACTTAGACACTTGATACCACCCGGTTTGGCTTTGTAGAGGGCAGATCCTGCCTTATGAACCTGGTTGACCTTTTCAAATCAGTCACTACAGCCATTGCTGAGGGCACAGCGGTCCATACAGCCTACCTGGACTTGCCTACAGCATTCGACACAATACCGCACTCTGCCATCATAGACATGATCAACAGCTGACGTAAATCCATATGTCACATGATGGGTTGCAAACCAGCTAATGGATAGAAACCCTATAGTCAACCTCACTGGTGCCATGTCAGACTCAGAGCCAGTCACATGTGGTGTCCCACAGGGCTCTGTCCTGGGACTGCTCATGTTCGGCATATCATTCTCAGATGTGGAAGCAGACATGGGAGGGTAGTGGCTGACAATGTTCAAAGATGACTGCATACTAGGCGCCATAGGCGATACACCTGCTGACACATACATCCTACTGACAGGCCTCACGGACACCAACTGGTGCCGGAGTCATGGCCTGACACTGCATGCCACGTAATGTATACTCATACCCTTTTGGACGGACAAGGTACCTACATATTATCACATAGACAATAACCCACTGAGTACAGACAAAGTAATCGGAGACCTGGTGACACTGTGCAATGCTGACCTCTCATTTGACACCCACATTGCCAAAGTGGTTGGATGGACTTCCTACCTTGCCCACCTTATCATGAAGGGATTCACATCCACATCAAAAGGGGTCATTGTACCCCTATACTCCTCCCTTATCAGGCCCATGACTGTGTACTATGCCCCATTTGGTATGTACCTCACCTGGCACTTGCAACAACTAGGGGGACCACATGAATACATCACCAGGAGGATCAAGGGTCTGCAACAACTGTCATATGCTGCCAGACTAACATAACTCATGCTCTATTCCATAGCATACTGCCTACGTAGGGGTGATCTGTGCCTGATGTAGTAGGCCATGTCCAATCTGGTAGTGATGGACATGTTCCACCTCATACAATCCAAATCCATCAGAAGCACGACAGCTACGGATTTAAACCTCAGCACACATATGAATAGGACATACTGTAGGGACAGATCCATCACTAAGAGGCTTCCCATACTGTGGAACAGGATCCCAGTTCATGTTAGGCAGAGACCGTCACTGACACTCTTCATGTGCATTCTTGACAAGTGGATGGGAGATCATAGGTTTACAGCAGGGGTCTTCTCTGTGTCACTACTAGACAGAGGCACAGTAAACTAATGCTATTATGTAGGGGGGTCTTCACTGTGTCACTACTATACAGAGGCGCAAGTTTCTAAATCTATTCTATACACTGTCTGCAGATAGCCTAGTACTAAACTATGCCACTGTGAAACTATATCTGTCTATGTATTTCTACATCCCTCTCTATCTATGTATACACATATGCATATTATATATATATATATATATATATATATATATATATATATATATATGTAAAAGCAGATGCAGAAGGATCACCACAGAAAAGGAACCTCCGTTGTAGCATAAAACGTCTTTATTTGTAAACCAAAAATGAGCGCTTTCGCGTAGAATAACTACGCTTCTTCAGATTTAATTATGAATGAAAGAGTCACTTATTTTATACAGAACTTTTGGCGGGTAAGCCAAACAATCAATCAATTAACTAATTTAATAAAAAGTTAAACGCTTAAAGTGCTTAAAGTGCTCCAACCATTTAAATACAACTATCTGTTAAACAGCATTTTATGTACATTTACTCAAAGCATATAACACGACATGTGAAAAAGTAGAAAAAATGAAGAAATATTACACTTCAAATGCATAGTGTTCATGGAACCTCTTAATATCTTCTAAAAATGATAAAGTACATCTGTTATTTTATAACCTTAGTCACCCATTGTAACATATCGCGTACAATTCAATAATAACATCTAAACAGCCTGAACGAACAAAATGCAATATATATATATATATATATATATATATATATATATATATATACATATACATATACATATACATACAAGGACCTGATCAAATATCAAAACTTAAGAGTCTATCAATAAGAGAATGTTCCTTTACAAAAATAAGTAAGTAGAACTGACATATAATTCATTGTTTTCCTTAATGTTTCTTTGACAGGTTTGTATTGAGTATATAATAATATGAACATCAAATATTAAGCAATTGTAATATGTGCAAATTTTAAATATAATATTAAATATACTTAATATATTAAATAACTATTAGATATTAAATACATATATAAATAAATAAATAAATAATGTATATAAAAACCTCAGTTAAAATCTTCCATTTTTGCGACCCAATAATATTAAAATGAATTAGAAATTACCTAGAACGGCAGGAATTAATAATATTTCAATATTACATGAATGTTAATTAAATAAATAAATATATGTAAATCAGGTCATAATTTCCTATTATTCAATACAGGTTTGATTGATATAAACTGATTAATACCTGGATTAATGTGCGCTTTTAGAGTAAATATCCATTTGAGTTCAATACAAGCCAGATGATTAATACTATCACCTCCTCTAGAATTTTGAGTAACCAATTGTAGGACTTTAAAGCTAAAACTATGAGTTGTATACTCTTGTACATGCTTCGCTAACGCATTTTGCTCATTTCCTTTTTTAATATCATAAAGGTGATTATAAACCCTATCTCTTAGTCTCCTCTTGGTTAAACCTACGTAGAATGCATCACAATTCTCACAGGTTGCTAGATATACAAGATTGGTGCTATCACAATTAGAATAACTAGCTGGCGTAAACATATATATACCTTCTGGATGTTTAAAAAACTGCTCCTTAGAAATGTATGGACACATGTGACAATGGCCACAAGGATATGTTCCAGTTTGAGGAGGTTTGGTAATACTGTGTAAGTTATTTTTTTTCTATACAAAGTAGTTGCTTGAGATTGCTACAATTTTTGTAACTAAATCTGGGATGTTCACCAACAATAGTCTTTGTGAAAGGATCCATAATGAGTATGTTCCAATTTTTACTGATTACCTTCCTAAGCGAAACGATATCACTAGTGTATTTCAAGGTGAAAGACAACTTCTCTGTGAATCTACCATTCATAAGTTTATCTGTTGGGAAAACCTGCTTTGCACCACGGTTTACATTATTAGTATCTATTATTTTGATATCAGTCATCTGTTGTTTACATTTTTTAATTAATTTATTACTATAACCTCTTTCCTTGAATAATAATTCTAGTTTTTCTATCTCAGATAAAAAAACCTCATTATCACAACAAATCCTAGCTATTCTATTAAATTGACTTTTAACAATTCCTGGGAAGGTATGTCTAGGATGCATACTTTCATATTTCAATAGGGTGTTTCTCCACGTCGGTTTTCTATAAAGAGAGGTATTAATCATACCATTAGCATTAAACTTCAAAGTTAAGTCCAAAAAATGAACCTGTTCTTGTGAGGTTTCAACGGTAAACCTCAGAAAAGAGCTAGTAATTTCTATATCTTTGATGAATTGAATGCAATCAGCTTTATTTCCTTCCCAAATTATGAGGACGTCGTCCACAAATCTTTTATACAATTTAATGTTGCTATATTGTCTATGTTTAAACAGAAAATCTGAAGTAGGAGATTCATTTGTCTGCAACCTGTGGGTTATGGATCCGATATCGGATCCGAACCGGCATGGTTTACCAGCTATGGATCCGAGCTCTCAGCTCCTCCCCTCATCCATAATGCCCTGCTCTCCCTACATGACCTCAGATCTAGTTTGCCGCGCTGGTGACCAGATTGGTGTTCTCGAGCTCTTCAGCTAAGTGGTTATCTAAAGTGTTTTTAGTGTTTAAATTTAATTGTTTTTGAAAGTTTGTGTGAAAGTTTAGGCTCCCTTTTTGATGTTTAAACTTGTTTAGTTAATTTAATAATTTTTACTTAGTTTCCCTCTCCTCGCTGGTAGCGTAGTGTGTGTTTGGGCCTGTTGTGTGTTTAATTTACTTTTGCTCTTTACCTTTAGTTTAAGTAAATTTTAAGCTCTTAGGATGTCAGAACAACCTAAGGCTGTTTTTTCGAAGTGCTCCGAGTGTGGCCATAAGCTTTCCCCTGCTGATGGCCACACTCGGTGCGTTCAATGCCTTGGGGTTGAACACCTCACTTCTGGATGTCCCATTTGTGCAGGGTTCAACCCCAGGGCATTGAAGGAGCGGAGGTCTAAGCTGATCCTGGCGGGACTTTTGCCCCCGGACTCGGCTCCGACCTCCGCTCCTTCAGGGGGAACCGTGTCTACGGTTACCTCCACTCCGGCTCCCCCTCCTCCTCCTGGGACTCTCCCTGTAGTGGTTCGGAGGAGAGGGAAGCTAGAAAGAAGGACCGGAGGGAGAAGCATCATAAGCGGCGGGCCGAGACCTCCGTTTCGGCCCCGCCTGCTAAGCGGGCTTCTCCTCTGGCCTCCTTGTCTGCTGGTTCTCCCCCTCCTCGGCTCCGGTCACCCATTTGCTTTTCACCAGGACCTGAGGAGGAGGAGACCCGATCTCCGTCGAGGCTATCCAGGAGGCACTCAAGGCCTACCTCGGTAGCCTCGTCGAGATCGACATATAGCTTATCAGACGTTGATCTGGACTGGATGATGAGAAGGTTCATCCAGGCCCAGATGCAGATGGGAGTGCTCTTGCCACCCCCCCTCTGGGGGGGAGCTCGACCCCTTTCTTTAAACCTATTGCTCCTTCTCCGACCCGCTACCCGGGTTCGGAGCAGTTGGAGCCGAGCAGCCGAGCGGAGGTGGGTGGTGCCGGATCCGACCCTGCCCTTGAGTGCCGGATCCGACCTCTCGAGCCTGGATCCGAGCCGGATCCGGGGATCAGTGCTCCTTCGGCGCCGTCTGTGTCGGAGTGCACTGTCCCCTCGGATCCGAGCGCTTCGGCGCCGGCTCCGATCCACTCCTTGGATCCGAGGGGGAGCCGATTGTTGGATCCTTTGGTCGAGGTCGGCTCCCCTTTGGCGTTTGATGTAGTGGAGAGGGCCCTGTTGAGGGTCTCCAAACCCCCGGCACTTGCTTCGGCTCCGTCCTGCGCTCCATCTGCACTGGGTCAGGCTTCCACCATCCGGCCCTTGGGAGAGCCCGCTCCTATGCCCCAAGTTGTCCCTTTGGAACAGGTCACTGTTTGTGAGGAGTCCTCTGACAGCCCCCCGGAGGATGCCCCCCGCAAACATACGTGCAAAAGGAGGCACATTGACTCTCCCGAGTCTCTCACAGAAGACACGGATTTGGAGGAAGGGGAAGGCTCCCCAAGATCACCCCCGGAGGATGTCTCATTTGGAGACCTCATGGAAATGCTCCGCATAAGGGGGGGTGGTCTGCCCCCAAGTCTTCCTCGGACGAGTCCGTGTTCTTGGAGGCATTTGAAGCGGGCCTGTCTACCTCTTGGGTGTCCCCTCCTGCCAATCCCCTGGTGGACCTCATTACCACCAGGGCGTGGAAGGAACCGGACACCATGGAGCCAATCCCGAAAAGGCCCGACCGTATTCTCAGTCCCCCGGCTGACCGTGCCCATTGGAGTAAGGGGCCTCCGGTAGATGCCATGTTGACGGCGGCTGCCACCAAGAGGGAACTTGCTCAGGAGAGTCCCTCAGTCCATCCCCCAAGCAAGGAGTCTCGGATGATGGACCGCTTGGGGAAGCGGATGTTTAGTTCGGCGACCTTTTCAGTAAGGGCGCTGAACTACTTGGCACATGTGATCAGGATGCAACGCGATCTTATTAAAGAATACGCTGCATCCCCCCCAAGAGTCCATGTCGGAGGAGGACAAAGCATTGCACTCCACCCGCATGGCCACTCTTAGGTCCGTCACTAATACCTCTATGCGGTTACTGTCCCACATTACGGAAGGTGCCGCTAGAGCCGCAGGGGCAGGCCTAGTTACTAGACGTCAGGCCTGGCTCCGTCATTGCGATTTCACAGAGCCCTTCAAGGTGTCATTTGCGAATGCCCCCTTCGATGGTTCTACCCTCTTTGGCAAATCTGTTCGCGATACCTTGACCCAGAGCGAAAAGGACGGGAAGACGCTGTCTGCCGTCGGAATCCGCTTCTCTGTGCCCCAGAGGTCCTATTCTAGGAACCAAAAGGGCCAGAAGAAGATGTGGTTCCGGAAGTCGCAGCAATCCCAGCCCGCTCCGGACAACCAGTCCTTCCGTGGCAGAGGAGGACAGGGAGGACGCCGCCCCAGGGGCAGAGGGGCTCCCAGGAACTTGGTCCAGAGAACCCTTCTCTGAACGGCCCGCAGCAGCTCCTGAAGGTTGCCCGACTGCTCCACTCTGGAGGCAGTCGGGGACGATTCGAGCACCTAGCGGCATGGGAGTCCATAACAACAGACCGCTGGGTCCTCCAAATCATATCCAGAGGATACCGTATCCCCTTTCGTCACATGCCAAAATTGAAGTCCCTCCCCGACATTCCACCCGGTCAGTGGGAGGCCGCTTTGGCAGAAATTGGCCGTCTGCTAAAGAAAAGAGCCATCCAGCCCGTCCCCCCAGACCAGATCGGATCAGGGTTCTACTCCAGGTTCTTTTTAGTGCCAAAAAAGACGGGTGATCTAAGACCAATTTTAGACCTTTCACTCTTGAACCTGACAGTCCCCAAAGAGAAATTCCGGATGGTTACGTTGCAGTCTATTCTCCCCCTTCTGGGAAAATCACTGGATGTGCTCCATAGACCTCAAGGATGCGTACTACCATATACTAATGGACAGGCGCTTCAGGAGGTTTCTCCGCTTCTGGCTGGGAGCCAGTCACTACCAATTCCGGGTCCTTCCCTTTGGTCTCACCACAGCCCCCAGGGTGTTCACCAAAGTATTAGCAGTGGTAGCGGCCCACCTGAGGCTTCAGGGGGTGCAGGCCTTTCCCTACCTGGACGATTGGCTTCTCACCGCCCCAACAAGGCATCTACTACTATTGGCGCGAGACTCCTTTCTCCATCTTGCTCCCCGTCTGGGCATCACAATAAACACAGAAAAATCCAACCTAGCACCCACGCAGTTCATAGATTTTATAGGTGCCAGGTTAGACACGAGGAGATTAAGAGCCTTCCTCACTGCGGACAGAATTCAAAATCTGCAACTCCAGGTGCGGGCCATTCTCCACTCAAGCTCAGTTCCGGCGGAGTTGGTCCTGAGGGCCCTAGGGTCCATGGCGGCAGCAATAGCGCTTCTTCCTCTCGCCAGGTTCAATATGCGCATCCTTCAATGGACGCTCCTAGTTCAGTGGTCGTATCTTGCTCTTCCTATGCATCATCCCATTGCGATCAGCAAGGCTTGCAAGTGGTCCCTCCTGTGGTGGCTACACTCTCCAGATCTCCACGGAGGCCGCCCCTTTTGTGCTTCTCCCCCTCTCGCCACGGTGACCACGGACGCCTCCCGCCTCGGGTGGGGGGGGCATTTTGCAAGCCGGATGGTCCAAGGCACGTGGAACGATTCAGAGACCTTACTGCATATCAACGTTCTAGAGATGAGAGCAGTGCTCTTAGCGTTGCTAGCACTTCAGGCCTTTCTTTCCTTGGGAACAATTGCGATTCAATCGGACAACATGTCTGTTGTCTGGTATATCAACAAACAAGGAGGAACCAGGTCTTACCCTCTTTGTCGAGAAGCCATGAGAGTGTGGGAATGGGCAATCTCCACCAACCGCTTTCTCATAGCAACGCATATTCCGGGTCGGTCCAACATCCTGGCGGACAAACTCAGTCGCACCATTCTCACCCCTTACGAGTGGTCTCTCAATACTCAGGTAGCGGACGCATCTTCGCACGGTGGGGAACTCCTTGTTGCGATCTTTTGCGTCTCCCTCAAACACCAAGTGCGACAGTTTTTTGGCTCTAATACCTCCTCCGGAGGTACCCCAAGAGACGCTCTGGTGCATGCTTGGCCACCCGGTCTTCTTTATGCTTATCCCCTTACCTCTGATGCTCCAAGTTCTTCAGAAAGCCTCTCGGTTGGGGTGCAGAATGATTCTCATTGCCCCATTTTGGCCTCGACAGATCTGGTTCCCTTTCCAAAGGTCTCACTCAGTGAATCCTCCTTGGATTCTAGATCCCATTCCGGATCTGATATCTCATCCATCCCGCTTATCACCCCTGAACCTGGACAACCTGAAGCTGACCGCTTGGCTGCTCCAGTTCCACTCCTGATCAGGACTCCCGGTATTTCGTCCCCTGTTAAGGCCATCCTGGTGGCGGCTCATAAACCATCCACTAGGAAAGTCTACCGCAGTAAGTGGAAACGGTTCTCCTTGTGGGCGGAGCGGCAAGGCCTAAACCCCTTCACAGTTCCCCTTCCTCTGGTGCTTGACTTCTTAACCACTCTTTTTAATGATGGTGCCAGCAGTTCCATGGTCAAAGTACAACTTGCGGCAATTTCTCATTATCATATTGGTCATGACTCCAGTCCACTGATGTCTGCCAAATTGTGTAAGATTTTCCTAAAAGGTACTTTCCTTCTCAGGCCTCCTGTAAGCAAGTGGTTCCTCCTTGGGACCTTTCTTTGGTCCTCCAGGCCTTGACCGCTCCCCCCTTCGAACCAGCGGCTACGGTAGATCTAAAATTTTTATCTTTCAAGACGGCCTTTTTAGTAGCCATTACCTCGGCCAAGAGAGTCTCAGAACTTCAAGCATTATCAGCCAAACCTCCTTACTTGGTCTTTCATCCGGACCGTGTATACCTCAGGAAGTCCTTTCTTCCTAAGGTAGCTTCTGAAGCAAACATTAATCAATCCATTAACCTCCCTGTTTTCTTTCCTAAATATCAAAACAAGGGTGAATACAAGCTTCATTCCTTAGATGTTCACAGGCAACTTAGATTTTATCTAAACAGGACGGCTGGTCATAGGCAATCCGACCAGTTGTTTATTTCCTTTGCTAAATTTAATTTGGGCAAGCCAATTTCTAAAGTCTCATTATCTCACTGGATTTCACAGTGCATCTTATTGGCTTATCAAGCTTCTGGAAGGCCCGCACCGGAGGGTGTACATGCCCATTCAACCCGGTCAGTCTCTACCTCGGCCGCCTTTAAGGCTAGGATTCCTCTAGATGATATTTGTGCAGCAGCCACTTGGGCTTCATCTCATACCTTTATTTCCCACTACAAGTTGGATCTTACATCTAGGGTAGAGCATCCTTTGGCTCAGGTGCTCGGAATATCCTTCCATGATGGCCGCCCAAGATTCAGGTAGCTGGGGACTCTGTCCCACAGGTTGCAGACAAATGAATCTCCTACTTCAGATTTAGAAGTTATGTACTCACCATAACGTTCCATCTGAGTAGGTGTATTCATTTGTCTGCAACCATCCCACCCTCCTATCCCCCTGGCCTTTTTCAGTTCCCTGCATAATATGTGTTACCCTTTTCAGGGTGTTCATGCTGTTGGCAAACTCGATCTGAGGTCATGTAGGGAGAGCAGGGCATTATGGGTGAGGGGAGGAGCTGAGAGCTCGGATCCATAGCTGGTAAATCATGCTGGTTCGGATCCGATATCGGATCCATAACCCACAGGTTGCAGACAAATGAATACACCTACTCAGATGGAACGTTATGTTGAGTACATAACTTCTAAATTCCGTTCCCGTTCATAAACAACAAGATTTGCATAACTATTCGCACAGGGGGTGCCCATGGCCACACCCCATTTTTGTAGATAGTATTTGTCCTTAAACATAAAAATATTGTTGTTAAGTACAAGTTCTAATAACTGGTTAATTAGGATTTGTCTATTATTACTATAATGAGAGCATCTCAACAAAATCTCTGTTATGGCTAGAAGTCCCAGTTCATTCGGAATGCATGTAAATAAGTCTTTTACGTCCATGGTGACTAATAAGTAGTTAGTAGTATCTCTAACTAATGTAAACTAATGCTATTATGTAGGGGGGTCTTCACTGTGTCACTACTATACAGAGGCGCAAGTTTCTAAATCTATTCTATACACTGTCTGCAGATAGCCTAGTACTAAACTATGCCACTGTGAAACTATATCTGTCTATGTATTTCTACATCCCTCTCTATCTATGTATACACATATGCATATTAGATATATATATATATATATATATATATATATATATACGTACATATCTCGATATACATACGTATACACATGTTTTATATATATATATATATATATATATATATATATATATATATATATATATATATATATACACTTCTTTTTAGTTCCACATATGTATACACACAGTAACGTACTGCTGAACACCCATTACTGTACAGCCTACTTGTACATTGCACTACAACCTACATTGCTATGTGCACATAGCTACCGTCACATACATATGTATGTAGAGCCTTCGGTGACAGTTGCAGTATGTCCCCGACCCTATGCACATCCTCATATACATAGATACAGACCAATAACACATCTGGAGGGTTCACAGTATGTAGAGTATTATAGTAGTACTTTACATTACCTGTGTTTGTTACAGCTGTTTGTGTAGGCTTGCAGTTGCTTGGCCTGCTGTCAGCCTCTTTGCTTTGTTGTTTCAGTTTTTTTTTTCTCTTTCTTTCTTTCTGTCTTTCTTTCTTTCTTTTTTTTTTTTTTTGTTTTTTCTCTCTCTCTCTCTCTCTCTACCTCCAGCAGGTGCAATGACAGTATTGCATGTGTGGACTAGGAGTACAGGATGCTTTAGTAGGCATCTGCACATGTCCATGTGATGGCCTCTGCACCAATTGTTAGCCAGCATTTACTAATTGCATGCAGCCTGTTGTGTAGTGATTGCAGTTCTCACTGTGATTACAGGCCTGTGCTATAAAAAGGTCTGTTAGGTAGGCGTAGCCCTTGATTATCAGGGTGGGGACGGTTTGCTGTGGACACTGGTCTGTGAGTGTAAGGGTTGGTATGTCTCTCATATTTCAGGCTGTGTTGTAGACACTGCAATGCATGATCTGTAAGCTGAGTATTCCTTCCTTCAGTGTCCTGTTCTCCATGTGTATGTAAACTGACACCTACGACTAGTAATACTGTGAATATGGGTGTGTGTGCTTTCCTGTGGGGATTGTGGTGTAACTGGTATATAGCAGTGGCTCTTGCAATCTATTGCTATGGCTTCAATATTTGGCCTTTACATTCACTCCTTGTATGCCTGCTAGGTGTCTTTCCTGTAATGTGTTGCTATGGCTTTCCTATTTTCCATTTACATTCACAGCCTGTAATGCTTGCTAAATCTGTTTGTCCAGCAATTCCCTATGTGTTTGTTGTGGTAGGGTGTTACTGCATGCAGTATGGTCTGGCCATGGTGTGGGCCTTGACACTTACAGGGGTATTTGATCATGCTGCTGAGCAGGCCTCAGATACTCTCTGGTGCATCTTTTATCAGCCTCATGGAATGGTACATAGCAGTGGGTTACTCCAGTGGCATATTCTGATACTCTGCAGTTGTGACTGTGGGTTATTTCAAGCATATGTATTAGTACACCATTTGTGCCGTGCAGGTGGTGCATACCTTCAGTCAGTCATAGTTACCATTGCATGTGTAGTTACATCTTTCTGCCTACTGTTAGTACATTTGACAGGGTGTCAGTGTGGCACAGTTGACATTTGTTTTCACATCAGGGACATCCCTGTAACTCAGTCACAGTTGCTATGTCTGAACTCTTAACTATTCAACTATGGCAGTGTTTATCCTGCTCTGAGTATGTATGTGGCTTGCCAGATGCTACTGTGACATTATTACCTAGTAGCTACCAACTAGCATGACTGTTTCTCAGCACACAGTACTATTTTACAAATCCACTAGATTTGACAGTAAATATACATGACATGCTTTGTGTACTAGACTTGCTATATTCCCTTTACATTAATTCCTACTATTTTATGATATATTTCTTTCAGCACAATGTTCTTGTATAGCACTCATGGCTTAGTGGTAAGTCATGCAGACTAGTGTTTCCAAGGTCCTGGGTTCGAGACTGAGGGAGGTATTTTATTTTGCTGCTGAGAAAACTACAGGCCTTGTCATTCAGAGTGACTAAGGCACTTTTAAGCAGTTGTAAGCGGGTTAGCGCTGGTTTGTGCGGAGGTCACGCATGCGCACTACCGCTTAGCTTTGTGCACACCCGCTTACTACTGCTTAAAAGTGCTTACTCTCGCGCACACCCACGCTATTTTCTTTGAAAGAAAAGAAAATGGGGAGATGGGAAAGTGGTGAAAAAGGGGTCACAAAGAGGGTAGGACAGTAGGGAAACAGGAGGGATGTAGGAAAGGCCCATAGCTGCCCATTTCTTCGTCAGCAACAGCTGTGCATATGTTTCTAATTTGGTGTGAAATTTGAAACCTTCCACCCCTGAGAGAGGTGTGAAGACAACAATAATATTTGTTGTACAGCCAATTGTAATTGCCAGTTTACATGTCCAGCAGACATGTGTGCAAAATGGGCAGCTATGTATGGGGCGTAATTTTTTTGTGGGTACAGAGTGCCCTTTTTTTTTTTTCAGGTGAGAGTGGTATGTCAGGTACAGGAAGTCGGTATAGCTGGGGAGGTGGGTAGGGGAGATTAACAGACAAGACAAACAAGACGCATACAGGGGTGGTGTATGACACGTGGGGGGGGTTACACAATTTACGGGGACGGATGTTTGGATATCTTGAGCCCATGAGCCCACAGATGGCAACAGTGGAACTGAGATCCCCACCCATGGGCAGTTGCCACTGTACCTTCACTGCCCAGGACGGGGCTGTGCTGGGGGCTGTGTAGGCTGGGCAGCAGGCATGCCCGTGAGTTGTGTCACTCGTGCCTCAAGCTGGCGTAGGGGCCCAAGCACAGCGTGCCGGATCTCCCTACGCACCACAGTCCGGACACTACGGAGGGTGAGTGGATGTTCTCCTCCGGCCACGCTTGAAGAGGGGGGACGAGCCCCATCCCCTGCAGCGCTTCCACCCGCAGGTGGCACAGGGCCACCGGAGGAGTGTCCGGCTTGGGCACTACTGCCAGGTGCACTCGCCAGCTGAGGTGGGAGAGGTGGGTCCACTGGAACCCGCCTTCCCTGTCCTGTGTTTTGCGTTATGTTATGACAGTTTGGGTTAGTAACGTACAATACCATTCACAATTAGTTGTAACAGCATGCATTAATATTCCCATTAACCAAACACCCATAAATTCAAGCCATTGAACAGCAAGCATAACACATGCATAATTTGAACAGCAATACACAATCCAACAACATGCAGGGTTGATTGATGGTAACAGGCCATCAGGTTTGGATGTATGAACAGAGCAGATGCATCAATGTACATGCAAATATGTATGACCCAACAGGACAAATGTCCAGGGATGTTAATTGTGAATGCACATACCCATTTCACGTGGAATGGACTATTTGTGGTTATAGGGTAGGGTGAAGAAATATTTAATTAACAACTTCAAATACCTATACATATGCTGTACATTTCTACTAGCTGCAGATATATACACACTACAGGTCTGTCTACAGTTTCCTATGTGATAACTACTTCAGGTTGGTGATAGGAATGTTACTGCTACATCAATATACATTTCATATTTATTCATACACATTCATATCTGGCTCTGTTCAGCTACATCATCCTGCTACATTTGCTTTATATAGCTATAGACAACTGTGGATGTTTGGTATTTCAGACAACCATACTATCTGCATATTGCAGACTGAGAGCAACATATCCAGATTTTGGGACACACATTCCAGCTTCAGTACTTTTTTCAACACATGTTGCTGTTTGGTTCTGCCTGTCACATTCATTTCATTCTCTACTGACTGCAGTATACTTTATTCAGGAGTTATTACTACTTTATTGGTGGATTCATACATCTTTCTCACACTCTCTCACTTTACAATTCAGGATGGTACTTAATTCTAGGCTTTATTGACATGTTTTACCTTTAGTTATAACAATCCTTTCCAACAGTCTCACTTATGTCATGTTTCAGAATTTCAACAGGGATATATTTCACACGTGTTTTACTCAGCTTCTGCAGCTGTACTTTTCAGCCTGCTGCAGGTTATGTACTATTATATTACAGGTGGGACATCTTTATTTCAGACTTGTTTCATTTTTATGTTTGGATTACAGGCTGCATCACACTTTTGTAATCAAGCAATACTTGCAAACTCTCTTACACTGTTACTTGCACATTTTATTAAATAGTGACTACACTGCACTCTTTTGCTAACTGTCATACTTATATATTTATTTACAGTTACAGGGAGAGAATTACTGACCTGCCTAGTGGCGCAACCGCACCAGCCTATCGCCATAGGCTCGACGGTTCGCAGAACGGACACCTGCAGCTGTAATATAAATGAAGTAATATTGGACTACAACTCTCCATAATATCAGCTAGGTTAATTTCTTACCTAAATAATTACATGTAACTTACTCAGTAGTAGGGCGTTGGGCATTTGCCGGGCCTCCTGGATCCAACGGTTCAGTTGGTCCTGCTTCGGTCTCTTCAGGTCCGCATGATGGTGACGGACCTGCTCACCAGTCCTTGGTATTCCTGTGGCACTCGTGAGATCATGTGCCAACCGGTCCCACGCCTCAGCCCTATATGCTCCCCACAGGACCTGCCCCTTCATGAGTTGGGCCTCATGATTATGGACGAGGAGCCAAACCATATATTTGGACTCCTCAACGCCCCACCTTTGTGCTCGGAAGCAACTACCCACTCCTACACCTGACATCCTGGCTGCAAGTCGGTTCCACAATCGGTTATGCTGTGTATTCCCGCCTATGGGGCTTATATATGCCATTTTTCCCGCACTTATCTGTGATTGGCCTATTTGGAATTGTATCAGCTTCACAAAACCTGCTTTGTCATGCTCCTCTTTCTATTCATTCCTATATATATGCTATTACTGCATTTCTAAGTGCAACTGTCATGGCTTAATGGTTCAGTACTTTGACTATGGTGCATGGTATCCTGGGTTCGAACCTGGCCATTGCTTTTTATATTTTATGACTGTCTACACAGGCTAGGAGGTGTGTCTGTGTAAAGGCAGTTTTGATACAGCTTGCTCAACATTGCCCGTCGGTTAGCTTGTTGGCGCGGTGAGCAGCTCCGCGCAAACGGATCACGCTGGTTTACACGTGGTTTGGCTGTCAGCACGCATATTACGCTCAACTCAGCTACAGGCACACAGTTTCAGCATGTTAAAATGCTGCTCAACCCTGGGCACTCATTTTACACCTATTAAACCACTGTTCACCTACGGGCACTCATTTTACACCTGTTGTAACACTGCTCACCTACAGGCACTCATTTTACATCTGTTAAAACACTGTTCACCTACAAGCAGATATCCTCAACTTGTTAGACTGTAGCTCAGCTATAGGCACATCTGCCATTGTTTTTTTTTATCTCACATTTCTTCAAAATACATGGCTCATTCCATTACATTTTACAGAAAATATAATTTTATATATGAACATATATGTCAGGGACTTGATTCATGCTTATTTCATTAAAAATAAAAATTGATGTTGTGGGGGCTCGAACCACGACTGCCTCCTCTTCAGCCGACATCTCTACCGCTACGCTATTGCTTCTTGGCTTACTTTGCATATTTGGTTCTTATATGCTTTTCCACTGACTGCTAACTGTGGCTAAGCGACGGGCACGCCTGCGCAAACGAGCGCACTCACGGGCAAACATCTTTACAACTTATAAAAAAAAATATAAGATGTTAATTTATACATTTTATGTTCATAGTCTGTGGGGGCATGTGTTGTGTTGTGTTCACATTTACACGGACTCTGTCGTGGGGGTTTACTTTTGGGGCTTTTACTCTTCTGGGGGCATGTCCATTTGCAGGGCTCGCCCTACGGACATGCCCCCTACTGTCTTACACGGACCGTGTTAGCCTTAGGTGTGATTCAGCATGCCCTCATGCATATGCATGACATGCTGAAGTCACACCGTTTAACTGCAGCCTCCGTGTAAGCCTTGTAACTCTTACACGGAGACTTTGTGAATCCTGCCCCAGAACTAAACATGAACTGAAATTGGCATCAGAAACCAAAGATAAGTGTAAGTCTTTATTTAGTTGCACCATACACCAGGAAACTAAGTAATGCTATGCACCTTGCAACATATACCATGCTTCATGCACTAATCCACGGGCAAAGCTAGCATACTGGCAACTGTAACCTATACTGGCATTGCAAATAAGCTAAAAGAATTATAAGTAGACCTTTTATGTGGTAAGATGGATTACAAACTGACTGAAGGGTAGAACTCATACAATGAAAGTGGTAGATACCATTTCAGAAAGAAAGTAATCTGTGGAGTACCACATAGCTCAATACTAGGGCACCTACTTTATGGTATATGCACTTTTTGAATTTCCATACCATAAACCCTGTCATATGGCTAACTAAATCCACCAGTGGCTGTAAGCTGGGCATCATTGTCCACTTCCTTACTGATAAAGAAGCACTTCAGCAAGAACTAGCTCTTACTACATGATTGTGTGCAGAAAAAAGTGCTCAGACTAACAAACAGCAGCAACATTGTTACCTTGAGAAAACACTTGCTACACCACCACATACAGCATAGCCAGTGCCCCAGTACAAATGGACATCTTAGCCAGAGATCTTGGCACCTGTGTCAACAATTCCCTGTGACCACCATATTGCAACAGTAGTTAGGAAAACCTTCCAAGTAGCACAACTGATTTCCAAATGTATTTAATGTATATTACTGTCCCCATGTATTCTGCCCTAATTAGTCCAATTATTTAGTACAATGCCCAATGTGGTGTGTGTCTGGCTTGGTACATGCTCCCTTTGGCATGTTTCTGGCTAGGAACATGCCCCGTTTGGCATGTACCTAGGCAGACATATCATGCAGCTAGAAAGACCCCGAAGGCTCCTGATGAAAAAGAATAATTACCTAAAAACTATCAGCTGCCATGACAGAGTAGAAGCACTATCCCTGTACTCTATCTCTTACAGACTCCTATGTGGAGCTCTATGCCTGTCGTTCTGTGCCATCAAAGACTACACAATAGTTGAATTCATATACCTTCACAAGAAAAATGGCTAGACAAACACTCCAACCAAAGATATGAATCTCAACCAATATGTAAATAAAACATGTTGAAGGGATATCTTCATTAGTTAATTGTTGCCGCATGCCTGGAGCAAATTGTCCTGGCATGTTAAGCAGGCAGACATCCCTGCTACCTTAAAGACTAACCTTGATGACCTGATGGGTATCCAGAAGTTCATCCCTGGCATGACATATTTTGCTGTTCTGGAAATGGGGGGTACACCTTATGGGTGATATTTAGTAAGGGGCATATGATCTTCAGACATACTTGCTTTGTAGCTTCTATGATCCTAATCTCTAACTCAAAATTACTTGGATAGCATGGGGCCAGGTTGTTTTTCTGTTTCTCCCTCTACTCTGAATATATTTTCTCTGGTCTTGCTCAGTGCATTGTCCTGCCACTGTTGATCTATATGTCTATTAAGTTGCCAAAACTTTTTTCACCAGTCTGAAGTAAAGTGTATGACCTCTTCAACTACAAATACAGACATTTGGCCATTTTCTCTTCTCCTACTTCTTCCTCTGCAAAAGACAGTTCATGCCAGTGACTTTCTTCAGTTTTTGGTTTTGGCAATTCCTTTACTTTTACTTCGGTAACTTCCATTTTCTCTAAGAATTTGCTGCTGAGATTCATATTTCTGTTGAGCTCTCCATTTTGATATCACAGAGGGAAACCTAGGACTCTGTCCAGGCTCCATTTCTTCCTTTAGTGGGTTTGTCACTGGTTGTCTCCTTCTCTGTCTCTATGCAGACATCTTTTATAACTTTAATGCACCGAGTGTCCTGTTAAGATTCCATAACATGCAGTAGGTATTAATTTCTTTCAGGTTCTGTACTGAATCTTACACTAAATTAATATTGGAGGTTTTCTTGTATGCCTCAGTAACAGGCTTCTGATAACACAAATATTCTTTGCAAAAGCCAGGTTTTTGTTTCTTTTGAAGTTGCACCTCCTATCTGTTTATTGGGAATGTGATCTTTAACAGTGTGTCAGGCTGCTGTCTTAATTTTTGCTAAAGTTATAATACACCCCCTCCAAATAGCATAAATACTCCAAAATGACCACCTACATGTCTAAGGAAATATTTCTATATCAAATAATTCTCCTACAGAGCTGCCCAAGACCACAAAACTTTTTAAAAAAGTTGCTTTCAGCACTTTATCATTCAGTCATTAAAAGTGAATCCAGTTATCATTCAATCATTACAACTGAAACCAGTCCCTTACAACATACCTGTTAGATAAAGAAACAACTCTAATTCCCCCACAGTCAGGAGCAAAGACTTAATTATAGCTTGCTTTAACACTGTTAGCATAAGTAACACATGGACAACTTTTGAGGCCTGGCTTTATAATGACAATCCCACTTTGTAGGACTCTGAGAAACTTGGTTAAAAGATGACTAATGCCCATCTCAATTTTTATTTATTTATTTGCTTATTTTTATGTATCCTTTGTTGACTGGGTTAGACCCAGTAAGCTAGTGGTCTGTTTTCAGAGGAGTCCTGAGATGGCATTTCTGCTACAAGGGTAAATTTGGACAGGGCATCAGGGAACTTCCCCTCCTCTTTTTGATGAGTGCTGTGGGATATTTTACATTCACCTCAGTTGTTACCAATTCAAGCAGATAGGACCTCGATTTAATGTCTCATCTGAAGGACTTCACACTTTCTGGCCGTAATGTGATATTTGATTTAATAGTTCATTCTTGTTCAATATTTCTGTCCTGAATACTAAGTTGCCTTGCAGTCCGAAAGGCTGTAGCAAGCATTTTGTGGTGAAAACTAAAACCTTAACAAGCATATCCTTAAATCACATACCAAAGACTCCATCAACCAAGTGAAACCATAAACCAGTCCAAATCTTAAATTTAACTGAGTGACAAAAAGAGAGTTGAAAGCATTTATTGAAACAGTCAGCAAGCAGTATTTATTGTGCACCGTAGCAGGGAGCAAGTTGTCTATACAGGAGCAGATGCTGGGGATATTTTTATGCAGTTGTAACAGCTATATCATAGACAAATTAAATGTAGATGGTCATAAAGCATCCCAATTGAATCTCCCATCTCCCCTATTACCTTTCAAGTACAGTGCAGATTGGTAATATAAACACTCATGAACGGTTGCAGGTTTAGGCAAAAGTAGAAACTGCCAAAATATAAAGTAAGAAAACATGCCATTCTAGTTGTTATTTTTCCAATCTTATAATAAGCCCAAATGCCTTATTTATGATCTTAATGCATCAAAATCTTGCACCTTATCACTTAGCTAGTTTAGTCTCATGCAGTGAGTTAGTGCATTTAGTAGGTAGTCCATTTTTTATGTAATACAACATAACAGAGAGAGAAAAAATACTGTCTGGCCCCTTTAAATTCTTGGAAATGGTTTGCAGTCATCCTGATTTGCTACCATCCAAGTAGAACAATACCCAGTCAACATGGCTGAATCCACTGAAGTAGCAGTTCCAAAGTTTAATAAAACAGAACAAAAATGTTAAAAACATCCAAGAAAAAGACAAACGCTTTCACACCTCTCCAGTTGCTTCTTCAGATCTTATTCTTCTGCTTGGATTGTTTGACTTGTGTTTAACCAGTCTTCATCAGTTGGGAGGGTGGCCTAATGGTTAAGGTGTTTGCCTTACAAACACAAGGTGCAGGGTTTGAGTCTCACAAGGGATAATTGGCTAAGCTTAAAATGGCTCGCAAGGGCAGTTAGCTTAGTAAGAATCTATGAGATCTATGAGATCCTCCTGCCTTGGTCTGCCTTTCTTCTGATTTACTACCATCCTTAAAGGCAGTCCGTGCCAACAGTGTATATATTCATGCTTAAGTTTCCTGGATAATTCTGGCACTGGGCTGCTTCTTGTAATAAGCTTGCAGTGACAAGTTGAGTACCACAGGGTTCCGTCCTGGGACCTCTCCTGTTTGGTATCTACTTCTCTGAAGTACAGGCTAACACAGAAGGCCTCTGGCTAACGAAGTTCACAGATGACTGCAAACTAGGAGCCATAGTCAAGTCCCAAAATGATGTGGACATCTTACAGAAGGCCCTCACTGAGACAGATGCCTGGTGTCAGAGCCATGGCCTCAAGCCCAATGTCAAAAAGTGCAGTGTCATCCCCTTTGGTAAAAACTCTGTACCCATGAACTACAACATAGGCAGCAATCTACTTGACACCGAATGTGTGATAAGAGACCTTGGGACCCAGGTGGACAGTAGTCTCTTCTTTGATAGTCACATCACCGCAGTAGTCAGGAAGTCCTTCTATGTGGCACACCTCATCATAAAAGGGTTTTCATCCAGGAAAAAAGAAGTCATTGTTCCCCTCTACTCATCACTCATTAGACCCATTATAGAGTACAATGCCCCTTTTGGAATGTACCTCACAAGACATTTGCAGCAGCTGGAAAGGCCACAGAAGTACCTCACAAAGAGGATTACTGGCCTCAAACAAATGCCCTACACTGACCGCCTCAAAAAACTCCAGCTTTACTCCGTAGCATATCGCCTACTCCGAGGTGATCTCTGCCTAACATATAAAGCTATGTCAAACCCAGAGCTGTTGGACATGCTACACCTAAAGAAATCCCAATCCCTCCGAGCTACATACTCTAGGGACCTAAACCTTGTCACCTCAATAAAAAGGACACACTGAAGGGATAGATTCCTGTCCCAGAGACTTCCTATGCTGTGGAACAAGCTACCCATCTATGTCAAGCAAAGTTCTTCATTAGCACTCTTCAAGAAAAATCTTGATGCTTAGATGGGAAATAGGAAATACACCCCGGGGATCACTTCTATGACTCTGCTCGACAGTGGCACAGGAAAATAATTTTCTTGGGTGGCGTAAGCCATGGAACCTTGCTGTCTAGGCTTACATAGGCCCTTGGGCCGATAGCCTAGTACCTACCTATGAATAGTTCACTGGAGTATTGGCAAAAGTCTAAGTCTAGCTAACAGAACCCGCTAACATCCAAAACCACAAGAAAGTTCATTTCTTAATCTGAATTGTGATTTCTTAAATTAAATTAAATGTTTCAGAAATAGTAACCAAGAAATTGAAGTATCTTCATGAGTGCTGTTATGAGTATTCGTGGAGATACTTTGATTGCTTGGTTAGTATCCCTCAAACATATCATGAGTGCTCTTATGAGTTCAGTCACCAATTCAATTTTTGATTCACAGCAAGTGTTGTTTATGATTTGCACATCACTGATAATCTAATATAATAATATGAGTTCAGATATGTGATTAGCCATTATCATCATGGTTAAACATATAATACAGCCAACTAAAATCCTGTATTATAAAGAAGTTCCATTTCTTATTCAAAAACTGCAATCTTTAAACATAAGACAGGTAGTTGGAGCAGAGAAGTTATATGACAAGAACTATTAAATAAGCATTACCTGTTCAGTTAACCATTCAACTTGTTTTTACAGACAGTAAGTGCATCTTTCTGTTGCTCGATTATACTTAAAAAAAATAGCTAAATGATAAAAATGTCATATAGAAAGCCATTCAATAAAAACTGCAGGAAAGACCCAGCCAAACTAGTGTCTTCTTTGTGTAATACCTTAAACCTACTATAGTGTAGGCTCATGAGGTGTACACAAATGACCCCTTAAGAACATGATAATGTTTTGGCTCCATGGCTTTTGAATGCCTTCACTGCAGGAGATTTAAGGGATTACACAGTGAGGACTCTAACTTGACGTGGTCTTTCTTGCATTTTTTAGAGAGGAAACAAATCCACTTGGTAGTTCTGCTACCTATTGCCATTTGTACAGGCTCCTCCTTCTTGTTTATTTACCAGATGCACTGTGTCTTTAGGATGCAGTACCTGTTTGATTTTTCTCTGCATCCTCAGGTGTATAAAATGGCATTAATCTCCCCAGCAGTTTCACCTTTAGTTTTGCAGACATAAGAGCATGAATCTGATTTTCCAATGCCTGCATTTTTTTCTTTTCTATAGCAGACCTGCTAGATGGCTCTAGTTTCTTCATCCATTTGGTCCATTTATTCTGTTGGGGAGGTTATAGCTAGGCATCTACAGGATAGACAAGAGCCTCATTCATTCCTGCCTAGGGTGCCTTTTTATTTGCCCATTAGTTTTCCTCAATTGTGAGAGTCATAAGGTAGGGAATGGACCAGCTTACTGGTCCATTGGGGTGGCTTACAATTCCCTGTTGGAGCATTGCCTCTCTTGCATCACTTCACAATGCTTTTATGCTACCAACCACAGGACATGTGCCTCTGCATGCTGTTTTGGCTTATCTGCATACATGCAGGCTGTGCGTGATCACAGGCCCCTCTTGTGCAACACCTCATGCTACATCTCAACAAGTGTTGAGCCAGTCTCATTTCCTTCATTCACCCCATGATGGTTGAGTACAGTAGGTACATGTGCCTGAGCTTGGGTCATCTCTGTCATAATCAGGGATTTATTCCTTTGTACCATGGAGGTGGTCCCTGCCTGAATAGTTTTTGGCTCTATGAAAGTTATCTCTTTTCTTTATAGTTTCTGATGAGTAATCTGATGATACAGAACTTTGCAGTCTGACTTTTATGACTTTTTCTGAGGACCACATTTTAGAAATCATCTTCTTTTTTTGAATGCAAGATTGAAAACACATGAAGAAGGGTCTATGGATCCTTGACCTAGATGGTGAAGTAGAAATATACTATAACCTATCTGTTACAAACATTTGTTTTGTCAGGTATCCCAATCCATTCAGCTAGCTTGTCATTAGTGTAATCCACATATCAAGTACCCTCATAGCTCTCAACCTTCCATCACCAAAATGAGGAACACTCGCCTTCATAATGTGGAACAAATGGGCAAAATGTGGAACACATACTAATGGCTTACTAACAACTTCAACTAGGAAGGTGATAGGATGGTTAAAATATGCTGTTTTCACTTATAAAGAAGATCCTTTAATGAAGTAATATGATTAATGTCAATTTACCATGGATTTCACCTAAAACATTCCTAACACTGAATGTGTAACAGACCCATTCAATGTGGAACTTTGAGGAATTTCGAGGAGCATGACCCTTTTAAGACCCCAAATGAGGTACGTCCCTCATAACGAGGTACACTTGAGAGGTATGAGTACCCTCTTATTGCTTAGGGAAGCCAGTAAACCTCTGATTTTTTTATGTCTTCCTCTGTCTACTAAGTCTATTAATTTGTCTTCCAAAAGTTCTTTTTTTTATATTTTTGAAGAAGGCAGCCTGTATAAAATGCCCTAAAATACTACTTCTAACTCCAATAATGGATTTGAATGTGCAGCAAGTTCAAAAACTCTGTAGCCCAGTTATTCATGAGGGTATCGAGATGCCAAAAATATAATACCAATCTTTTAAATTCTGGTCATGGTATATGTGATGACCGTGCCCTGGCCCAGCAATCAAGGAGCCTCAATCCTCACCACTAACTCCAGGGAGGTTGTCTCCTAGAAGAGGAAAGGATAACTAATACACACAGTAAAGTACAATTTCCCTTAAGTGCACACAGAGATCACAGTCAGTCTGGGGTTGGTTGCTCCCTTGCTCACCAGGTCCCCAATAAGACTCCCCACTGGCACAGCTATAGGGTCCAGGTCTCAGCCTAACTGGGCAAGCTAAAACCTCCAGTACCCTCTCTGTCCAACCAGTGCTTTGTGTCCCTGCCCAAGTGGCTGAAAGAACACACACACACACTTTGAGATAAGTATTTATACAACTTCACAGACACTCTTGGGAAAGCCTGACACAGATTCTCCAGCTGTGCCCCTTTACCCAGACTATATGGTAGTAATTACTGCCACCACCCAGTTAATAATATCAGCTACTAAAAGGCCCTTAAAAGGATGTCCAATTATTACTGTGCCATATTAATATCCAATGGTAATGTGACTATACAGTCTAAGGCTTATTGGAAGGGCTTAGACAGTAAACTCTATATAATAAAGCATACTTCATCTGTACACAAAGCAGCCACAGGTAGAATGTTTTAAAAATATTTAATAATAAATAATTAAAACACAAGACAAATCTACTACACCACAGAGATATCTGAGTTCACAGATCACACAGAAACTTAAAATAATACAGTAGGACAGGTCTGGTTTCAAAGAAAAATACCTAATTAATCTTTACTAGCTTTAACTATTCCTACAAGATATCACAGTGCTAAAAACTTAGATGTGAGCATAAGCAGAGTGCTGATAAGTTAGATGTCCAGATCAAAATGCTTCCAGGTCTCTTGTGAGCAATAGTATTTAAACATTACTAACAAACATGTCTCTAAGGCCCTCCCACAATTAAATCATTTTTGACACAGGTTTCCCCAGTATTCATATTGCATCATCTTAACACCTGGTCTGAGTTCTCAGGCCACAAACTGCATTATTTAGCAATCTAATACCTGCACAGAAACTTACAACACTAGAAGACATTTCACATGTATATACTAACAGAAACTAAAGAAATAAAGCACCTTCCATATTTAAATTCTAGTCATAAACTTTAGCCTAAACTTTAGCCTAAAACAATGGGCATGAAATCTTCATCCAGCCGCCCTTGGGCCGAATTCTACCATGAAAGGATACAACATGCTTCACTGGGCCAGTAGAGTGCAATGTTGTCACATATTTTGCAGTTCCACATTTCACAGTGTTCTCTTACATTTAAAAACACAAACCTGTATTTTACATTTATTTATACAGTTGATAGAATTATATATTAAATTCTATTTGACTAGGCTGGCAGCTTTCGCCCATCTCTCCCCAATCGTCACAGTATATTTGGACCTGCGTGATACTAGTCCACCTTGCTTGTAGGTCCTTTTGCTCTAGTGCCAGCTGGCTCACTCACTGAATTTGACCACTCTGTAATTCTTAAGTCTTTCAGAGGCATGGCTTAAATCTCCTGGCATATGTGTTTTTGACTTTCAAAGTTGGCAACTCCAGAAAATGATACCTAGAAGGATGAGCGAGTTCACTATGATCACTGATTTTTGAAACTCCCTGAAGATCTCTCTTCTTGAACTTACTTAGACTTGATTTTGTGTTGATGTCCTTCATGGATGCATCTGCAGTCATAACAACTGGGTTGTCCTGTCGTCAGGCAGCCCTTCAGTCGGCCGGATTCCAAAGTCCGGGTCCGGCTTCGGCTGATGTCGCACTTCACCCGACGTCATCTCTGTTGGTCTTCGGGTATAAAAGCATCAGCCGACGCCATTTTCCCCAGTCTTTCTTGCCGCGTGGCGCCCGAAGCAGAAGCTGTTCGCAAGTGCCGGTCGGTCGGATCCAGAGATTACTTCTACCGAATACTACTTCGAAGACTTCTAAAGCTAAGTACGCCGTCGGGGACTCTTTCTTGCCTCAGCCGATGTCAGAAAAAGTTAATAATTGTTTAACCTGTGGGAAACAAATACCTCATAAAGATTTCCACTCTTATTGTCTGCCTTGTTTAGGCCCAGCCCACGACGTAGCAGCCTGTTCGGCCTGTGCTTCTTTCAACCGACGAACGCTTAGGCGTCGGTCGGAGTTTGCAGAACAGTTTTTCGGTTCTGATTTTGCGTACATTATGCCGTCGGATCCTCCGACTACCCAATCTGCCAAAAAACGCAAAGATAAAGACCGACACTCGCGGTCCGCGGTTTCGGCCGAAACCATGGTTAAGCAAACCGTGAGTGTCTTGGTTTCGGCCGAAACTGAGAAAACTGATCAAAGTACAGCTGAACCTATCTCTACAACTGAGGCCCCTGCTACCACTCTTGAATCGGCCTCAGAAATTTTATCCACTACGGTGGTTGCCACTGACTTATCAGACACCATTCCCTTGGATGTCTCTACCCCAGCACGTGGTGCTGCTAGGCCTCCAGCAGCCATGTCCATTAAGGCCTTCGCCAGGGCTAAAGCAGCCAAGACTACTAAGACAGTGCCTGTTAAACCCCCCACAACCAGGCCCTCTTCTAGTTCTCAAATGCTTACTTTGGCAGAAGATTTAATTTCATTAATTAGAGGATCTCAATCTCACCCAGACAGGGCCTCTCAGCCCCAGAGAAGAGACCTAGGGCAGAGCCCCTAAGCCAGTGTCCTCTGATGATTCTGCTGATGAATCAGACATAACTGACCAGCCAGAGGCTCCTTTCTCCAATTTTGAAGATTCTGATGCTGAAGAATCCATTCCAGCTGCTTCCCCACCAGAAGAATTCTCCTTTGGGGAAACCTTACATGCCATGCGAGAGCAGTTCCAATGGCAGCAACAGGATTTTTCAGACTCCAGAAAAGACTTAGGACCTTTCTGCACCTCCCACAGCACAGGCCCTTAGCTATACCTCCTGTTCTCTCTGTGGTGGATGATGCTTTCAATGATGTCTGCTCCGCTCCAGATTCTTTACCCCAGCCCCTGCCAAACCAGACAGATTTTACAGGGTGCCAGATACTCATCACCACCTTTACAAGGCCCCACTTGCAGACCCGAAACTATATCCCAGGGTCCCAAGGCAGTAGCAGCGACCATAGCTAAAACCCTATTCCTTCTGAAAGGGAAGCAAGGTCATTAGACAAATGGGGTAAAAGGTCTACACTTCAGCTACTCTCTCAGCTAGAGCTTTAAACTGTCAGTTTCACATGATACAATACCAAGAGTTTATGCTTGATCAGTTAACTAAAAACTAACCACTGATGAATCTCTTGATAAGAAATATGTATTAGAAATGGTAAATAACATACAACAGGTTAGCAACCATTCCTTAAAATGTGGCTATGATGCACTGGAGGCTTCATTTAGATCAGCCATGACTGGCACAGTGATAAGAAGGCATGCATGGCTAAAGGAGCAAGCTTTACCGGATCATGTTAAAGCTAAGTTGCTAGATGCTCCTATGGATAAGACAAGTTTGTTTGGTACACCTGCCCAGCAGGTTATGAAGAAAATGGAAGAAAAGGCAAAATCTGTTCAAACGGTTAAAGATTTCTTGCAGGTTCAACCCCCAAGGTTTAGCAGGAACTGGCCTGCCAAAAATTGGTCCTTTCCTGACTCCACAAAATTTCAAAGGGGCAGGAATAGACATTCCAGAGGCAGAAACCAATCCAGAGGAGGTGCCTACAGAGGACGACAGTGGCAAGGTAACAACAGAGGCACAGACACAACCACTGCCACTACATCAGCACAACCACGGTGACTTAACCCTAAATCCGCCTACCAGGGAACAAATAGCAGCTCCTCTAGGCGGAAAGTTAACCTTATTTTCAAAGAACTGGTACTACATAACAAAAGACAAGTGGATTTTACAAACCATAGATCAAGGTTACGGTTTCACTTCCACACTTTACCAGTCAAAAGAGGAATGCCAAATCTACCTCCAAATCAAAAACAGAGGCACTACAACAGATAATGGAGTTAGCAAACATGAGAGCTGTGGAAAGAGTGCCAACAGCAGAGCAAGGAAAGGGTTCTACTCCAGACTATTCCTAGTTCCAAGAAAGGAAAAAGTTGGAGACCAATTCTCGACCTGTCCACCTTAAATACATACATCATTGTCCCAAAATTCAAAATGCTGACCCTACAGCAACTTCTTCCCATGCTGGGCAAGGAGTCTTGGCTGGTAACTCTAGATCTCAAGGAGGCATACCTGCACGTCCCCATTCGACCAATCTGCAGAAGATACCTCAGATTTCTTGCAGGATCAGAGCACTATCAATTTTCAGCATTGCCCTTTGGCTTATCTACTGCGCCCAGAGTATTCACAAAATGCCTGGCATCAGTAATCGCCCATTGCAGACTACAGGGAATTCAAATTTACCCATACCTGGACGACTGCCTGCTACAAGGGGACAACAAAAGCAAGCTGACAACAGATTTACAAAGGGTCATTTACTTGCTACAAGCACTGGGATACACAGTCAATTTACAAAAGTCAAGGCTGATACCATCCCAAACAAGGACATTCTTGGGCGCGGAATTGGACACAGTAAAACAAATGGCATTCCTGACTACAGAAAACCAAAAAGAACTCCCTCTTTACTTCTTGGCACTAACAAAACTGAACAAGTTAACAGCAAGAAAAGTACTGCAGGCCTTGGGCTTCATGGCATCATGCATAATCTTGGTCCCATTTGCCAGACTACATATGAGAAAACTACAGTGGTACCTAAAGAATTTATGGTCCCAACACAGACACAGCCTAGAAACAGAAATCCCACTAATTCCATGCTTAAAGCAGGAGTTCCTATGGTGGGCTCAGGCATGTCAGTCAAACCCAGGCCTACCCTTTCGCAGATGTCAAGCAAGCCAGACCATCACAACAGACGCTTCAGACCTAGGATGGGGGCCCACATGCTGGACAAATGCGTGCAAGGATTGTGGACACAGGATCAACTTCACCTGCACATCAACCTAAAAGAAATGCTGGCAGTAAAACTGGCAATCCAAAAGTTCAAACCATTTCTCCAAGAGGGCCAGTTGATGATAAGGACAGACAACACCACAGTCATGTGGTACATCAACAAACAGGGAGGCACTCATTCATACCCCTATGCAGAATGACTTTGGAGCTGTGGACCCTGGCACTCAGCTACAACATCCAGTTACAGGCAATATTTGTACCAGGAAAAGAAAATACTCTAGCAGACATATTAAGCAGAACCACATCGGATGCCCACGAATGGAAGCTGCACCGGACATCTTCAAGACCATCTCAAAGAAATGGGGAATGCCTCAGATAGATCTATTCGCATCACCTCTCAATCACCAGCTCAAAAGTTCTGCACAAGGACATTCCACCCACTAGCATGGAAAGTGGATTCGCTCTCCTTCAGCTGGAAAGGCCTAACAGCATATGCATTCCCACCTCTTCCCTTGATACACAAAGTACTACTAAAAATCAAGGAAGAACGTTCAAGGATAATCCTGATAGCTCCAAACTGGCCAAGACAACACTGGTACCCACTGCTGAGGAGCATGTCTCGGAACAATATGTGGCCAATACCCTGATGCCTTTGATGTTAACTCAGAACAACTACAGCATCATACATCCAAACCTAAAACGTTGCAACTGACTGCATGGAACATCACATAGCAGCAGCTAATCCAGAACTTTCCCAAAGAGTTAAAGACATTATTCTTGAAGCACGCAGACCTTCAACAAGAAGGAACTATGCTGGAAAATGGAAAAGGTTTGTCATTTGGAGTACGGAAAGAGGAAAAGATGTGTCAAACATAGATATGCCTAACATTCTGGAGTATCTGGCGAACTTCTTCATTCAGGCCTGTCCTACTCCTCCATCAAGATACATGCATCAGCTATTTCAGCAGAACACAGCTTTGATCCACCTGTTTTTCGCACCCTTTGCTCAGGCAGTTCCTCAGAGGAATCAAGAATGTAAAACCTCCAAGGAAACCACCATTACCAGCTTGGGACTTAAACTTTGTGCTAGAAAAGTTGACACTATCACCCTTTGAACCAGCAGCAACAGCAGACCTACAACACCTGTCATGGAAAACTGCTTTCCTACTGGCAATTACTTCAGCAAGGAGGGTTTCAGAACTACAGGCCTTAATGGCAGTGCAACCCTTCCTAATCTTCCACCAAGATAGAGTGTCCATGAGGACTAATCCTACATTTATGCCTAAGGTGGTATCCAGAGTGTCTTTAAACCAGGCAATCCACCTACCTACCTTCTTTCCCAACCCACAAAACAGAGGGAAAGATTACAGCATTCCTTGGGTCTACATTGACAGCTACGCCACTACTAGGACAAAACAAAAAATAGCAGAAAGACTGACCAACTTTTGTAGCCTATGCAACAGGAAGGGAAGGAAAAGCTATTTCCAAACAGACAATCTCCAAATGGATAGGAAATTGCATACGATTCTGTTACTCCTTCCATGGAAAACCAATTCCACAGAACATAAGACCTCATTCTACAAGGGCAACAGCCACTACCAGAGCCTTCTTACGAGGAGTGGCAACCAAAGACATTATTGAGGCGGCTACTTGGACCTCCGTGCATACATTTGCCAAGCATTATAATTTGCCTCTATATTCCAGATCCCGAGCAGGGTTTGCCACTGCTGTACTGCAAGGGATCCTAAACACACCATAATCTACTTTTATCCTCCTCCGCTAGTTGGCTATGGTATTCTACCCAGTTGTTATGACTGCAGATGCATCCATGAAGGACATAGTACAGTTTTGTACCTACCATAAATGTAGATGTCCGAACTGGATAGCATCTGCAGTCAGGATTACCCTCCCTCCTTCCCCTCTGTGGTACTCCTAGGGTGTTTACCCTCCTAATAGCTAGCTGGTGGAGGGGAGTCTTTTATGGTGTATTTGTTTGTATATATGTACATACATGCTTATTTTTGTGTTTACCTCTATCTTTTGGAAACATTGGCATCTATCCAAATTTTAGCCTTCAAGAGGGCTACTGGCATCTGGGGCAAGAAACACTGAGGAAAATGGCGTCGGCTGATGCTTTTATACCCGAAGACCAACAGAGATGACGTCGGGTGAAGTGCGACATCAGCCGAAGCCGGACCCGGACTTTGGAATCCGGCCGACTGAAGGGCTGCCTGACGACAGGACAACCCAGTTGTTATGACTGCAGATGCTATCCAGTTCGGACATCTACATTTATGGTAGGTACAAAACTGTACTTTTTGTTTGTGCTGTGTCATTCCTTGCTTTGTTTGAATTTTATGTAGCAATGTATAAGTTTAATTATTTTATTGGATTATTTGTTCTTTGTAGTACTATATGTGCTTAATTGATTTGTAACCATAATTAGTGTTAAGCATGCAAATAAATTGGGCTTGGATGAAGAAACTTTAGGCATAACAATAAAATTGTTTTAATCCATTCACCACTTACAGATATAGACTGGATTGCTTTATACTTATTAATGAGTTAATTCTGCCTAGCAGATAGGTTGTCGGTAGCTCTGATCTGCAAATGCTTATGAAGGAAAAAGCAGAGCAGTATCCACGTTTATGACTAAGTGATTAAAATATAGTAGAACATTTAGACAATGTAACTACATCCTTTATGTGTCAGTGCTTTCTGATATCTTTGGACATAGTGATAAAAAATTATTGGTAAAGGTGTACTTAATTCCTTCAAATGTGAAAGATTTCCTCCTTTTAAAGTATTTCAAAATAGTTTGCAAAGTTCATAAACTTCATTATTATGAGTCTCACAGGTGGATTTCTGCTTGGGGATGATGCAGTGTTCTGTACTCTCTTCAATGATAAGCAAATGAGACATATTTGCGGATTCGTGCAAACTAATTTCCAAAAAGTTAATTAATGTCAGTCACTGTTTGCCTTCAACCAAACCCATTGGGGTAGATTGTTGCAAAGCTAATACTTTTCTAGATTATGTTGCGGTAAAGGTAAGTTATGTTGATATGATGCTTACTAATTAAGACTTGGGACATTAATTGCAGTAGCCAAAATGATGAAAGCTAAGGAAGCAATACAGGCATTGATTTTGTTATAAGCTATGCACATTTAGTTTCTCAGAGTTAACCAACACTTGCAAGATCAATGCTTCTGGGATTTCTAGGCTGGGTGTAAGGCCAATTACTTAGCATGGTCTTCAGGATGGTTCACAGATTGGATGAAGATGTTATAACATTATAGGTGGACTCATAAATATTCTAGGTGTTAGTTTTTAGTTTTGGGAACCACTAGTTGAACAATCATAGCTGTAAAAAAACTAGGTTGCCAAAACCTTTAAGATAGATGGAACCAGGCAAGCAGTGTATATGGAGAAAAAGACTCATGGTAATAATTAAATGAAAGGTATAATCATCCCATTGTTGGAGCTAGAGATTTAAGCAGCCACCATTGCAGTGGCAATCTTTACTCCCCCGCCCCATCTTTAGTACTTTGTAACGGTATGCATGAAAGACAATATGGTTAGCAAAAAATATATTTTGTATTTAACGGTGAGGTGGGGTGAATGTATGAAAATATGAGGAAATATAAGACTTTTGTAGCCTCAAAAACCTCTTTTGGGAAAATAAACTACATAATCATGAAAGTCTAAAGGTTCCCAAAGCTAAAATTAGATTGTGCAGGTGCAAAGTGGAGAACTGGAATTTCTGAAAATGTAAAATGTTAAATGTATAGGAAAAATGTGTTATAAACGTACAGCCTATGAGAAAATGTCAAGTAAATATATTTTAATTTTGAGTATGGAAACAGCTTGTGTTGCTGGAGTCATTCACTTATGTTTGTTGTTTTGCAAAGTTTTAGAGATGTATGTGCTTGTGCACAAATACAAGTAGCCTGCATCTCGTAGAAGTGATAAAGAAAAGAAACAGTTGCTTATAGATGCACATGCAGGTTTAAGCCACTGATGTTTCACTGACTCGAGAGCACCATGATTACATTCCAATATCATTCAAAAGAGAACCTTATTTCGTGCGAATCTAGCATCAGACCCAATCTTAACAACACTTAGGAAGGTGCCTAACAAGTGCTTTTAAGATCACATCCAGCACAAGGCACTAATAGCATCAGACCCGATCTTCAATACTTAGGAAGGTGCCTAACAAACACTATTAAAATCACGTCCAGCACAAGGGACTAATAGCTGGAAGTATCGGCTAATAAAAGACAGTGGCAGAACCTGAAACAGCTTTTTTCAATTTCTTTTCTGCCTGCTGTCTTAGAATATTCCAAAATGGAAGAGCTTCTCATAGAATACATAAAAATGTGTTATGCTGTCTGAAAGCACTTGTCGACTCCTTTACTGACTTTGAGAACCAGCAAAACACTTTTAGTTTGCTCTTGAGATTAATGTTTGGCAGCTGTTTCTCAAACACTTAAGCAGGTTACAGTTGGAGACCTGATCATAATCCTTTATATTATTCTTAAAACTACACCAATGTGGGAAAAGAGAGTTTAACAATAGGAATTCCTGCAAGTCAGGGTAGAGAAAATGGTTAAGAAGGGGCCTAACTTTACTAAAAAAAAATGCAAAGGAGCTAAGGTTTTGGATGCAAATAACTACAGAGGGAAACAGACTGGTATAAGGCCAACCAGATGTTTTGTCTGCAAATTAGAAATTGCCTTCCCTATCAAGGGTTGATAGAAGACTATAGACAAGCAGAAAGGGACAGTGGATTACTAAATGAAAAGGCCTGGTCTGTTGGAATGTTTAGTTGAGTCTGGAATAGAAGTTGCTAATAAAAATGGATAATTAGTAGAGCGTATGAATATAGCATGGTAATTATAAGAATCAATAAGAAGATGTTAGAAAAGTTTGGGAAGAATAAATAGAAAGGCAGTATAGTAGGCAAAGGAACAATGAGAGGACATCTCTATGGTTCCCAAGTATGCAACAAAGTCTAGAAGGCTTAGGAAATTTGGTATTTTTATATGCTCAGCAAACTTCTGAGATTTTTTACACAGGTAGACATCAAATGCTGGAGGTGTGATGGGAAAGAGAGAGGTATTTTGGTATATGTTTTGGGGACTGTGCAGATTTTAATAATAAACTATGCAATAATTTGTCAAAAATGAAGTACTGAATTTTGTAAAGGAAATAAAATAACTTGTGGTGATGTCTTTAGAAAAGGGAAGAATCATATTTCATAGAAATAAATAGAATTTGTGGGAAAAATAAATGTTTAAGTAATAATGTTGAGGAGGAGTAGGAGTGAAATTAAAGGGAAGGCATAGATTGACAATCTATGTAATGTGGTGAGTGAAGATCGTTAAAAAGAAAACATGTATATATGTATACTGCATGAAAATAAAGGTAATGTTATTATGGTTCATTTTCTTTCTTCTACTGTTTGTACTTGTGTCGTTTTTTTTAAAAAATGTCATGTTTAATAAAGATGTTTCAAAAATCATATGATCTGAAGTAGTTATCTTCATTTGTGCATCAACCTATGGGTTATCGGATCCGAGCCGGCAGTTTAAGATCCAAGCTCCAAGCTCCTCCCCTTACACATAAATCCCTGCCATCCTTTCCTGACCTCAGATCTAGTTTGCCGCGGTTTGAACAGCAGCTTGATCTTGAGCATTTTCCTGAGACTTCTTGTGAGAAAAATCCTTTTTTTTTTTTTTTTTTTTAACTTTCTTAAAGTTTGGGTGATTTTTGTGTGTTGGAACTAGTTTAGTTTTAGCTTTAGAGTGTTCCCTCGGGTTTTGCGTTTCCTCCCCCTTGATTCTTAGAGTGTTAGGGTGTGTTTGTGTGTGTGGTCTTGGGGCCTAGTGCTTGTGTTTCAGTTAAATGTCTGAGGCCTCCAAGGCATTCTTTTCTAAATGTACCGAGTGTGGCCATAAGCTTTCCCCGGCTGATGGCCACACTCGGTGCATTTTATGCCTTGGGGTTGAACACCTATCTTCTGGCTGTAGTATTTGTGCAGCGTTCAACCCCAGGGCTATCAGGGACCGCAGGCCGAAGCTGATCCTGGCGGGACTCCTGTCCCCAGACTCGGCTCCGTCCTCCAGCCCCTCCGTGGTTCCTGCCGTGGCTGCGGCAGCATGCACGGACCCTTCCCTTCCTCTGGCCGGGACTCAATCTCCCTCTTTGGGCCAGGAGGATAGGGAAGCTAGGAGGGAGAAGCACCACGAGAAACACAAGCGGTGGGCTGAGGCCTCTGCATCGGCCCCGCCGGCCAAGTGGGTCTCTCCCACAGGATGGCCGGGCCTTCTTCTTGGCCCCGTTCTCCCTGCTTTTTGTTGGGGCTGGAGAAGGAGGAGACCCGATCTCCCTCAAGGTCATCAAGGCGGCACTCCTGTCCCTCCTCGGTGGCCTCTCCCAGGTCAACCAGAAGCCTGACGGATGCAGACTTGGATCGGACGATGAGAAGGTTCCTCCAGGCCCAGCTGCAGATGGGAGTGCTCCTGCCTCCCCCCCTATGGGGGGGAGCTCGACCCTCTTTTTCACCCCGATAGCTTCTTCCCCGACCCGCTTCCCGGGCTTGGGGTCTTCGGAGCCAAGTAGCATCGGAGCCGGGGGGGGTGTCAGCACCGGTAGTCTCGGGTACATCGGCGCCAACAGTACCCTCGAGTCTGTCGGGTCCCTTTTCTACGGATCCTAGCTCTCGGAGCCAAGAGCTGAGCTTCAGATCCGAGGCAGTCAGTGTGCTTTCGGCTCCGACTAGGTCAGAGCATACTGGCCCTTCGGATCCGGTGGCTTCGGCCCCGATCTGCCCATCGGATCCGAGGGAGAGTCAGCTCTCGGATCCTAGGGGGAGTGACTCTCCTTCGGCGTTCAATGTGATAGAGAGGGTTCTGTTGATGGAATCCAGGCCCCCGGCCTTAGCTACGACTCCACCCTGCACTCCCTTGCAGATGGGTCCGACTTCCATCACCCGGCCCCAGGGACAGCCTGCTCAGACGTCCCAGGTAGTTCCCTTGTTGGAACAAGATGTGGCTGGTGAGGCCTCCTCAGACAGCCCCCCTGAGGAGGTCCCTCACAAGCGCAAGTGCAAAAGAAGGCACGTGGACTCCCCCGAGTCCTTGACTGAGGACACAGACTTGGAGGAAGGGTAAGGCTCCCCAAGATCACCCCTCGAAGACGTCTCATTTGGAGACATCATGGAGATGCTCAGGATCAGGGGGGGTGGTCTGCCCCAAAGCTTATCTCGGACGAGTCCATGATCCTGGAGGCATTTGAAGCAGGCCCGTCTACATCTTGGGTGTCCCCTCCGGCTGCTCTCCTGGTAGATCTGATCACTACCAGGGCTTGGAAGGAGCTGGACACTGTGGAGCCCATCCCTAAGAGGCCTGACAGAATTCTCAGCCCGCCTTCGGACAGGTCTCATTGGAGCAAGGGAACCCCTGTAGATGCCATGTTGGTGACGGTGGCCACCAAGAGGGAACTGGCCCAAGGGAGTCCCTCGGTCCATCTCCCTGACAAGGAGTCCCGGGCGATGGACCATTTGGGAAAGTGGATGTTTGCTTCAGCCACCTTCTCCATAAGGTTGCTGAACTACATGGCACATGTCATACGGCTCCAGCGGGATCTTATCAAAGAATACGCCGGGTCGCCCCCAGAGTCCATGTCGGCAGAGGACAAACAGGTGTACTCTACCCAAATGGCCACTCTCAGGTCGATTTCCAATACCTCTATGCGGCTGCTGTCCCATGCTATGGAGGGGGCCGCTAGAGCTAGCAGAGCGGGCATTGTACTAAGGTGACAGGCCTGGCTCTGCCACTGTGATTTAGCGGAACCCTTCAAGGCGTCATTCGCTAATGCCCCGTTTGATGGTTCTGCCCTTTTTGGCAAGACCATACGTGATACCTTAGTCCAGAGCGAGAAAGACGGGAAGACATCTGCCGTCGGAGTCCACTTCTCTGCTCCCCAGAGGTCCTTCTCGAAGAACCAAAAGGGACAGAAGAAGATGTGGTTCTGAAAGTCTCCCATTTTGCTCCGGACTCCCCGTCCTTCAGAGGCAGAGGAGGACAGGGTGGACGCCGCCCTAGAGGCAGAGGGGGCCCGAAGAACTTTGGGTCCAGAGAACCTTTCTCTGATTGGCCCACGCAGCAACCCTGAGGGGTTACCCGACTGCTCCACTCTGGAGGCAGTCGGGGGTGCTTCTCGAAGCACCTAGCAGCTTGGGAGTCCATCACGACAGACCGCTGGGTGCTTCGGATCGTATCCAGAGGCTACGAGATTCCATTTCTCCATCCCCCTCTCAGACCCAGATTCCTCCCCGATGTCCCATCCGATCAAAGGGAGGCCGCAGCTACAGAAATTCGGCAGCTGCTAGAAAAAGGAGTGATTCAGCACGTCCCCCCAGACCAGTACAGAATCGGGCTTTTATTCCAGGTTCTTCTTGGTGCCAAAAAAGACGGGGGACTTAAGGCCAATCCTCGACTTATCCCTATTGAACCTGGCAATAGCCAAAGAAAAGTTCTGGATGGTCACTCTTTAATCCATTCTCCCCCTTTTGCAGGAGAACGACTGAATGTGCTCCATAGACCTCAAGGATGCGTACTACTACATCTTAATGGACAGACTATCCAGGAGGTTTCTCCGCTTCCAGCTAGAAGCCAGTCACTGTCAGTTCAGGGTCCTCCCCTTTGGTCTCACCACAGCCCCCAGGGTGTTCACCAAGGTGTTAGTGGTAGTAGCTGCCCACCTGAGACTCCAGGGAATTCAGGTCTTTCTGTACCTGGACGACTGGCTCCTGACTGCCCCCACATGGCATCTACTCTGCACAGCCAGGAATTTCTTCCTTTGCTTAGCTCCCCGGCTGGGAATCAGGTCATAGATTTTATCGGAGCCAGGGTAGAAAACCAGCTCTTAGTTTTCTTAACCCCGGACCGGTTGCGATCCCTAAAACTACATGTGCAGGCCATTCTTCATTGTCCGACCCCTCCGGCGGAACTGGTCCTGAGGGCCCTAGGCTCAATGGCGGCTACCATCAATCTCCTTCCCATGGCGCGTCTAAATACGAGAATTCTGCAATGGACACTCCAAGTCCAATGGCCCTTCCTACGTTTTCCCCTAAGCCATCCTGTCCCTCTCAGCAGGGTTTGCAGGAGTGCCCTCTTATGGTGGCTCCGGTCTCCGGACCTCCAAAAGGGGTGCCCCTTCTCTATGTCCCCTCCCCTAGCCACGGTGACCATGGACGCCTCTCCCCTTGGGTGGGGGAGACATTGTTGCGGCAAGACTGCCCAAGGCACGTGGAACCAGACGGAGACCTCACTGCATATCAATGTCCTGGAGATGAGGGCGGTGCTGTTAGCATTGCAAGCACTTCAGAGCCTTCTTCCCTTCGGGACGATTGCAATCCAGATGGACAACATGTCTGTCATCTGATATATCAACAATCAAGGGGGAACCAGTCCTATCCACTTTGTCGAGAGGCCATGAGAGTTTGGGAATGGGTGATTTCCACCAACCGCTTTCTCGTAGCGAAGCACATTCTGGGTCGGTCCAACATCCTAGCAGACAGACTGAGTCACACCATCCTCTCCCTGTACGAGTGGTCTCTGAATCCCAATGTAGTGAAGCAGATCTTCTCCAAATGGGGTCAACCTTGTTGTGATCTTTTCGCCTCTCCTTCAAACACGAAGTGCGACACCTACTTCGCTCTAATTCCCCCACCCGGGGAATCACCAAGAGACGCTCTGGTGCATGCTTGGCCTCCCGGTCTTCTTTATGCTTATCCACCCCTTCCCCTGATGCTCAAATTTCTGCAGAAAGCCAGACAGTTGGGGTGCACGATAATCCTCATTGCCCCATTCGGCATGGTTCCCTTATCTGTGGTCTCATCTAGTGGATCCTCCCTGGATTCTAGATCCCCATCTGGATCTGATATCTCACCGCCTGGGCCTACCAACCCCAAACCTGGACAACCTCAAGCTCACAGCTTGGTTGATCCAGTTCCACTGTTAGTTCGGACTCCAGGTATCTCTTCCCAGGTCAAAGCGATCCTAGTGGTGGCCCACAAGCCATCTACTAGGAAGGTTTATCATAGCAAATGGAAACGTTTTTCTATTTGGGCTGAACATCAGAACCTAGATCCTTTCACAGCTCCGTTACCAGCTGTGCTGGATTTTCTGTCGGGACTGTTTGATAAAGGTGCTAGCTCTTTCACAGTCAAAGTACAGTTGGCGGCTATCGCTCATTACCACGTTGGATGTGATCTTGGCCCTCTGACTTCATCCAGATTATGTAAGGCCTTCTTAAAAGGCACCTTCCTACTAAGGCCTCCGGTGAAAGAGGTGATCCCTCCTTGGGACTTATCGCTGGTGCTCCAGGCCTTAACAGCTCCTCCCTTCATGCCTGATGCCTTGGTAGATCTCAAGTTCTTGTCATGGAAAATGGCCTTTCTTGTCGCTATCACGTCGGCAAAAAGGGTTTCGGAGCTTCAAGCCCTTTGTGCCAAGCCTCCGTACTTGATTTTTCACAAGGATAGGGTATTCCTCAGGACCAATCCCTCTTTTCTCCCCAAAATTGCTTCCAAAACTAATATTAATCAGTCTGTTAATTTGCCAGTCTTCTTCCCTAATTACCAAAATAAGGGCGAATTCAAATTACACTCTTTGGATGTACACAGACAGTTGAGATTTTATCTGCACAGGACAGCTGGTCATAAAAGTTCAGATCAGTTATTTGTGTCCTTTGCTAAATCCAGTTTGGGGAAAGCTGTTTCTAAAGTCACACTATCCAGGTGGATTTCTCAATGTATTCTCTTGGCTTATGAGAGTTCTGGCAGGCTTGCTCCTCAGGGAGTCCATGCCCATTCAACTTGGTCTGTTTCTACCTCTGCTGCCTTTTGGGCTAGAGTTTCGTTGGATGACATTTGCTCGACTGCCACGTGGTCCTCATCTCACACTTTTATAAACCACTACAAGTTAGATCTGGTTTCCAGAGGGAGAGCATTCTTTGGCTCCGCAGTGCTCTGGAACATCCTTCCTTGAGAGCCTCCCAAGATTCAGGTAGCTGGGGACTCTGTCCCATAGGTTGATGCACAAATGAAGTCAACTACTTCAGATTAAGAAGTTATGTACTCACCACAACGTTCCATCTGAGTAGGTAAACTTCATTTGCCAGCAACCATCCCTCCCTCCGTCCTCCTGTCCTCTTCGGATGTTTTGGGGTTCCTGCTTCCCGGTAGGTTGTACCCGGTTTACCCTAGGCAGGTTGTGATTGCAAGCCTTGTTTTAGGCAAACTCGATGTGAGGTCAGGAAGGGATGGCAGGGAGTTATGGGTAAGGGGGAGGAGCTTGGAGCTCGGAACTTAGCTGCTGGAAACTGCTGGCTCGGATCCGATATGGATCCGATAACCCATAGGTTGCTGACAAATGAAGTTTACCTACTCAGATGGAACGTTATGGTGAGTACATAACTTCTTATTCTCTTTTTCAGTAGAATGTAAAGCTGGACTTGTGTGTGTTTTAGTACTCAATACTAGCATACAAAAGAGAGGTGGTTAACAAAGATGGATTATTTTGCATTGTTTGAATTTCTGAATATGGAGAAAGCATAAAACATGAAAGCAGGCTTTCATAGCTTTAAAAAAAACACATTTTGTGATGAAGTGATAAAATATGAGTAGAACTGATAATTATTTGCTCAATCTGAAATTCTAATAGTAAAAATGGGTTGTGGACTGTGTAGAAAAAGAAAAGCTGCAAATGGCAAAGAAGATACAAAACATTATCACTGACAGTGACCGCTGCAGAAGCTTTTTGGAGGCAAGAACAAAATATTAGGTAATGAAGAGTCTCCAGTTACAAATTAAAGAAAAGAAAAATGAAAATTTATAGGATTAAGGACTACTGTAGGCCTATAAGCTGAAGAGAAACTCATAAACCCCAAGTCCACCATATACTGATAACTTAAAGAGGGGGAAAATAATAATAAAAGAATAAAAGTTTCCACAGCAGCTGTGTACTGTGATATATACATGCTTGGTTTTCTCAGAGTACTCAGTGCAGTCATATTATCATTTCCATGTTTTCCTTTTAACATAACATTGTGAACAAATAGTTTATGATTCATAATAACATCACTCAACAAGAAGAGGGTGGCTGCAATAAAATGTAAACTCTTGCTCAGCAAAGTATATTGTTGACGTGTCATGTTCATGCTAGACAAGTTAAATAACAAACCAGTTAGCTCTGATGCCATTTGCTTCACCCTGTTGCTCTCTCCACTCCATTGATAATCTCCATGTCCTTCTCCCCCTGCTCAGAGATCTCATTATCTCTTTATTCTTAGTGGCTGAGATTTGCAGCGGAAGCTTTGGAAAAAAACGATGGTAGAGTGGTCTCTTTAGGTTGGGCCCCTAAACTTAAGCTGTTTTATGTTGGTGGTTTTTATATAGTAAGTGTAACTGAAGGTACCTTATCTCCATTCACAAAGGGAGAGTTCTGTTGAATGAAACATTCAATAATAGATGATCCTCTCTTATTTGTTGCTTTATGCACTGCAACATTTCAATTTGGCTGTGGCCAGGTAAAAATATGGCCATTCTAAAAGTCCTTTTATCCCATACAAATTTCTTGGATTTAATAAATTCTAGTTTTGTATCATAGGAGGATATATTCAAATAGATTTCATCAAGTTTCATTGTAAAAACTGTGTCCATATAATTAAGTTCTAGCTCGTGTTATAACGTCTCTATATTCTGTATAAGCTCCTTCTCTACCAGTTCAAAGTATTCAGTGAGTGAACATATATAGTTGAAACTCAAGTCAATATTGAGGGCTCGCCATTTTCTCAGTAATTCAGGGTACATTCCCCTATATGTAGGCATCAATAAAATGTGAAGACCTCTAAGTATAAGCAAAAACACAGAAGCAGCTTCAGGATAAAGGTGCCTGAATGAAACAATAAAACTTCCTTTAACACAAGTTCAAGGACCATCACAGCTGGATTCAGTGTTATTATTTTATTCCAACAGTATAAAACAATACAGAACAGTATAAATAGTAGGGCATAAACCCAGTTATAGTTATCGAAACAATAAGTCTTTGAAAAGGCTGCTATGCTATGAGAAAGAAGGAAAAAGGGGGCTATATCCAATAGACAAGGGACTTTTCCTTGCAGGGGATTTAATCAATGCTCTTATATGATGGCATCTGATAGCTTTACTCACCCAGATACTAAAAGAATATATAATTGTAAACATTACGCTTATTGTAAGACCAGCGATATAGTCTATTTAGCCAGCTGTTTAAAATGTAACAGCTTCTATATAGGCAAGACAAATAGGACTCTGAGAAAAAGGGTGAGAGAGAGAGAGCACATTTATGCAATTAATGGAGAAGATGAGACAAATGCACCAGCACATGTATTAAATAATGGGTTCGATCATAAATTTAAATGTATGGTAATAGAGCTAATTGGAAGAAACAATAGGTTAGGGAATGTTAAAAATGTTACAGAACAGGAGGAAACTAGATGGATTATTAGAATGCAATCTGACAAAGGGAAGGGTTTGAATGACAGGATAACCATCAAACCCTTCCTTAGAGATAGGCCACTAAGACATTAATAATAAATTTTAATTTAAAATAGTAGGTTAGAAATAATTAATTTTTATAAAATGGGTTGTATATTTATGGTTTATTTGATATGTAAAAATGTTTAATATTTTTTAAAAGAATAGAAATATATATTTATTAAAATGAATGGAAGAAAATGGGTTAGTGACATTAAGTTATTTATATGAAATGTTTATTAATATTAATATTATCTAACAATATTATTTTTATTATATAAACTTATGATGGACTGTATATAGAGGTCAATACATTTTGTCAATATACAAACATTTAACAATAACAATAAGAGTATATAGAAAGGAATGTATGTACTGCCATCTATTTGTGAATAGTGGTATCATTTATGAAAGGCATACAATTTGGCGCCTTTTTGACTATTTAAATGAATGAAAAACCTCAATAGCCATTTGTCTGAAGAAGGGTATGGTATACACCCAAAAGCACTTACAAAAAAGCTTTTTATACTGTTCTGTACTGTTTTATGCTGTTGGAATAAAAGAATAACATTGAATCCAGCTGTGGTGTTCCTTGAAGGTATGTTAAAGGAAGTTTTATTGTTTCGTTCAGGCACCTTTATCCTGAAGCTGCTTCTGTGTTTTTGCTACTTCTGAATTGGTGTGGCAACAGACAGAAATATGGCTAATGAAAACAATGTGGAGCTTGATTATAACCCAAAACCTGTGCGAGAAGGCAAAAACTCATCCAATATGGAGTTAGCTTTCAAACGGCTATTGAAAGCGGAAGCGAATGCTTTATTACAATTTCAAAAGACTGATTTACTCAATGCCGATAACAAGGAGCAAGATACTGACTTTACCCTTAAAATTATGCAGCTCACTCAAAAGACTGAGGGTTTACTAAACAAGTTGAAAAATATACAGTGGCAACGTAAGCACATGGAGGCATGTCTTTGCTTCCATGTGGTGTCAAGAGGTTTGAGAATCCTGAAAATGCTGACATTTGGAACATTATACCCTGAGCTTCTAGCCAAATGGCAGAAGCTCAACATTGAAACTAGCTATGCATATATGAAATTGCTCATTGAGCAATATATAATAGAAAATAATATCAGTGATGAAGTGATTAAACAACAAACGATGATTAAGTCACTTCTTAATGAAACAGATTGCAATGAATTTTATGAGAATATGCACTCTCATGTACTTAATCTAGAGCGTAAATTGCTACTGGCAAAAAAGAAGAAACTTGAACGAGACCTAAAGATTTTAATGTGGGTCACGTTTTTTATTGGCCTAGAGAATTACAGTGATTGGAGAGAACAGGAGAGGGAGGACGTGGTGGCTATGCTAATCAGGTTTGCCCAGATGACCAAGCAGAAGCTTTGAACAGGACCAACACCCTCGGCTCATCAGTAGAAGGAGGAGGAATCCAGTACGATAGTAATCAGAAGGCCAAGACTTTAGTCAGCAGTTGTGATGTTAAGCTAACAAGTATGGCTCAACTGAATGGAAATAAAACTAAATCTAATGTTAAACAAATTAGCCTAATAGCATAACAGCCGATAACTTCTACACCAAGCTATGAATGCATTGGGAACATTGGGACACATGAGACTGGAAATTCTAATGGAGATGTTAGAAAAAAGACAGTAACACTAGGTGAGACACAATCTTTTTTAAGTCATACTGTTCATTCATTCCCATTTCCAATTCGGGAACCAAAGAAATGGACTCCTACGAGAATCAACAAAAAACGGGAGATATCCGGAGACTTGATACACTCACAGAGCAAGATACAGAAGTAAGTAATTCTGAACTAGTGTTAAATTTGTCTAAATATCCCCTATGAACTCATGAAAGAGCCTTACTTAATAAAGGTCTTTCTTTTATACCCTCGAAGACTGCTGATATAAGTGATTTTATTTTGGATGTTAAGAAATTTGTTAGAGGTATAGCTCTGAAAATGTTATATAAAAATGAGCATGAAAATGATGCATCTGTTTTTAAAAAACCTAGGGCCGGATTCACGAAACCTCCATGTAAGACTTAATATGTCTTACTCGGAGGCTGCAGTTGAACGGTATGACATCAGCGTGCCATGAATATTCATGAGGGCACGCTGACTCATCCGTAACTCTTACACAGACTGAGTAGGCAAGCAGGGGGCGTGTCCGACTGCCGAGCAGTCAAAAAGTCCATGCCCCTGCAAGGTTTTAAAAAGCATAATGTCAACAGACAAAAGCGAGTCCGCTCAAATGTACTTGCATCCAACCCCACATTCCCTGACACTGTAAACCCCCATCAGAGTTATAAAACGGAAAAAATTAACATTTTTTTTAAATCCACGATATAGCTGCTCATATTTGCACTTGTTTGCGCGGGTGTGCCCATTGCTTAACCACAGTTAGCAATTGTGACGTTGAAGAGCATATAAGAACTACTTATGCAAATTAATCCAAATAGCAATAGCATAATGGTAGAGTGCATACACAAAGAGAAGGCATTCACGGTTCGAGTCCCACCACTCCCCTTCTTATTTATGTTTTAAATCAGTATTTGAAATAATACCAGACAAATATGATTAAAATGTTATTAAAAGCAGTGACATGGCCAATGTATCAGTGAACAAAATACATATTTTTAAAAGACCCAAATATATAATAGCCTGACGTTAAGCAACGCTTTACACAGCTAAACAAAGGTGCCCATAATTTAATAGCACTATACCCATCTAAACAGAGGTGCCCATAGTTTAATAGCGCTTCACCCAGCTAAACAGAGTTGCCCATAGTTTAATAGCACTTCACCCAGCTAAACAGAGTTGCCCATAGTGTAATAGTGCTTTACCCAGAGCAATAAAGTTGCCCAACATTTAAAAACGCTTTACCCAGCGCAATGTGTTTGTGCAGACGTGCATGCCACGTCAGCCAGGGCACCATAGGGCACAGGGGAGCAACGTAGCGCTAAGTTGCTTAAATGCAGCCACACCCCCTAGCCTGTCTAGACAGTATTAAAATAAAAGAATGACAAGGTTTGAATCCAGGACCCTTTGCATCCTAATCAAAGTACGGAACCACTAAGCCATGACAACATAGGGGAAACAGCCACTATTAACATACATAAATGTAGGAATGGTAGTTTAACCATTACTAAGCAGGTCTGCAGTCAGCCAAGAATTTTACAAAATGGCCAATCACAGAAAAGTGTGGGAAATGCGGCATATTTAAGCCCCACAGGCGGGAATACACGCCATAACTGATTGTAGCTCACATCTGCAGTCAGAATGTCTGGTGTTGGAGAGGGAGTGTGCTTCCGAGCGCAGAGATGGGGCACCGAGGAGTCCAAATACATGGTTTGGCTCCTAGTCCACCATCACGAGGCAAGACTCCTGCAGGGCCAGTTCCAAGGGACAGAGTACAAGGCAGAGGCTTGGAAACGGTTAGCTCGTGACCTCACCAGTGCCAAAGGCGTTCCCCAGACTGGTGAGCAGGTCCATCACCACCATGCGGACCTGAAGAGACAAAAGGAGGACCGCCTGAACCAGTGGATACAGGAGGCCCGTGGGATGCAGGATGCCCCACAACTGAGAATGTAGCCATGGAATGCAGTATGTAAGGATTTAAAATGGAGTATGTATAACGGATAGGAATATCTCAATATCCCTTCATTCACTTTACATCCGCAGGTGACTGTGTTACGAATCAGCAAGCCCTGCGCCGCCAGGCAGGTTAGTGATTATTCTGCATGTATTGTTATATAAAATATGGGAGAGAGCATGAAAGAAAGTGTTGTAGTCCAATAATACAGCCACAAAATGGACTGAATAAGTCCTCTGCATGAACTGTCAGATAAAAACGTTAGAGAGACAAAAAAAGAGTGTAGTAACCCATTAAGAAAGGTAATAAATGTCTGGAATAATATCTCTGCAGGCACTGTCATATAAAATAATATGTGAATGGGCCTGAAAAAAGAGTGTGCTAACCTATTAATAAAGGTATAATATGTTGTGAACATGTCTGCCATATATACCATTAAAACACATAAAGGAGTGAGCCTGTGGAAAAGTGTGTAATGTCATTAATAAAGGTCTAAAACTCAGTGTGTGTCTGTTTCACTTAGTATGAAATGTTGTTGTACCCTTGCATTATACAAATAGTAAGTGTTAGAAAGTGCTGGCAACCCAGAGTTCTGTAGTCCCATCTAAAGTGGGTGATGGAAGTGCTAGTAGCTGTGAAGTAAATATACACTCCTCAACAGTCAGTTACTGGCTGGCATGCATAAGTAAATCTGGCACACGAGTAGCAAGCTAATATGTTCCCCAGAAATGTAAGTGTGCTTCAATAAATGCAGGGTTCTGTACAATTTGAAGTGAAAATGTCATGTGAAAACATCCAAATATATAGATAAAGAAATATAAATGCAACCATGAAATATGTAGCAGTAACATCTGCATCCTGGACAGTTAGTATGTGAGATATAGGTCAAGTATAGATTGAACTAGCCAAACCCGCTACACAACCTAATGCATGGTGGCAAGTGTAATAATACATGTAGGGAATATACACCTGCAGTCACTAGGAATGTAGTGTAGAGTAGAAGTGTATATAAGATGTTAACGGAGGTTTTTTCTACACCCTACTGTTTGTGCATAAACTATGCAATTCTACACCTCAATGGGTATGTGTAATCTTAAATATTTGTTGGGATATATGTCCAGCTGTATAAATATTTGCACTCATGCTGATGCATGTGCCCTGTTCAAACACCATGCTCATGGTGGCCTGTTGCTACCAATCATCCCTGCATGCATTTGGAATAACCACTGTTGTTCAATATATGCATGTGTTATGTTTGCTGTTCAACTGTTGGAACTGTGGTGTGTTGGGTTAATGGGAATATTACTGCATGCTCTTACAAACTAATCTGGAATGCTGTTGTTTATGTTGTAATGAAACACACCTAATCACAGAACGTATGGGAAGGCCGGTCCCAGCGGACCCACCTGTCCCTCCTCAGTCGGCGAATACACCTGGCACCAGTGGCTCTGGTGCCCAGCCTGGACTCCCCTCCTCCATTGGTCCTGTGCCACCTTCAGGTGGAAGCGCTGCAGGGGATGGGGCTCGTCCCCCCCGTGCAAGCATGGGCGGAGAAGGGCCACCCGTCACCCTTCGAAGGGTCCAGGCTGTGGTGCGTAGGGAGATCCAGCATTCAGTCGCTGATCCCCTACTCCAGCTCGAGGCGAGCGTGGCACGTCTCTCTGGTGAGCCTGCCCATCCTACTCAGCCCCCAGCATAGCCACCCTCGGGGCTGTGAAGGTGCAGTGGTGACTGCCCATGGGTGGGGATCTCAGTTCCACTGTTACCATCTGTGGGCTCATGGGCTTGCGATTTCCAAACATCCTTCCCTGTCAATTGTGTTCACCCACCACATGTCAAACTCCGCCCCTGTATGTGTCTTATTTGTCTTGTCTGTTTACCTCCCCAACCTACCTCCCCAAATATACCTACTTCCTCTACCTCACATTCCACTCTCACCTGAAAAAAAATTAAAAAAAAGGGTAATCTGTTCCCACAAAACAATTACGCTCCATACATAGCTGCCCAATTCACACACATGTCCACTGGACATGTAAACTGCTAATTCTAATTGGCAGTACAACATATTTTGTTGTCCTCACCCCTCTCTCAGGGGTGGAAGGTTTCAAATTTCATACATATGCACAGCTGTTGCTGGTAAAGAAATGGACAGCTATGAACCTTCCCTACACCCATCCTGCACATCCCAAGCTGGTTTCCCTACTGTCTTTCCCTCTTTGTGCCCCCTTTTTCACCACTTTCCTATCTCCCCATTTTCTTTTCTTTAAAAGAAATTAGCGCTGGTGTTAGTGGGAGTAAGCACTTTTAAGCAGTAGTAAGCGGGATTAAGCGAGTGTGCGCTTAGCTAAGCATAGCTAAGCGTCACGCAAACCTGTGCAAACCCGCTTACAACTGCTTAAAAGTGCCTTAGTCACTCTGTATGACAAGGCCCTTGTACTGCTCAGCAGCAAAATAAAAAACCTTGTCAGTCTCGAACCCGGGACCTTGGACTCACCAGTCTGCATGAAGTACCACTACACCACAGCAGATATAAAATAACTTAGTGCTGAAAGCAATTTATCATGCATTACCTTTAGTGAATGTAAAGGGAAAATAGCAATGGCATAACACAAGTCTTGTTCTGTGGGCCTTAACCAGCAGGTGTTGTTGAATTGCATGACATGACTGTGAAAAGAGAATCAGCCATGCTAGTAGGGAATAAGGTTACAGTAGCAGCTTACAAACCCCACACAGTATCAGGACAGGATAAACACTGGCATATTTGCATAGGTCACAGGCCAGACCTCCCAACAGTGACTGCTCTACAGTGATGACCCTGATTTGTAAACAAATGTTAGCTCTGCCCTTCTGACTCCCTGTGAAATGTACTAACAGTAGGCAGAAAGGTGTTGAATCTCACTTAATAACAAATGTCAATAAGTGAGAGTAGACACCGCTTGCACATCAGAAAAGGTATAGTAATAGAAATGCTCTGAATCACCCAAAGTCTGAACTGCAAAATGTCTGAACTATATGACAGGTGTATCCCAGTTATATGTACCTTACCCTGAGGCTGTTCAAATATATACGTGAGAGTATCTGAGGCCTGGAAGAGTCAGAAACACACAGGCATATCAGCTTGTCTGCTGTTACACACGCTGCAAATAGCTGTAGAATGAATCCCACAAGCATTCCCTTATGTAGAAGTACAACACAGAAATAGCAAAAGATGTAGCCATGTACTGCTAGCAACCACCTGTGACAATGCCATTGTTCAGGTGCTGAAAAGACTGCTGTGGTGCGCAGTCAAAGAATACTAGGCTGACCTCTGTCTACCATCTGGATATGTCCAAAGGTGGGAGCTACTCAGACAGACTACAAGCCTTCATAGACGTACAGGTACACAGCAACTCTGCATGTTCCGCAAGATAAACATCACACGATAATAAATAATGCACACTGCAGTTCTGCACCCCTACCCAAAGGTACTATATACCCATGTAGTCAGGCACAACCAGGGGTGTAGGTAGGCATACACAGTACAGAAATATGTCCAGTCATCCTGAGCAGAGTGTACTAATGCCAACACAAACCACAAAATGTTCAGATGTGAGTAACGTACTAATGACAGTATAGCTATTCACAAACAATGCATGTGCCTGATATTTATAATTGGTAGTACAACATACTTAGATGTCCTCACCATTCTCTCAGGGGTGGAAGGTTTCAAATATCCCACCTAATGTATTGCATATGCACAGCTGTTGCTGGTAAAGAAATGTGCAGCTATGGACCTTCTCCACACCCATCGTGTACATCCCAAGCTAGTTTCCCTACTGTCTTCCCCTCTTTGAGCACCCCTTATCACCACAGTCCTATCTCCCCATTTACTTTTCTGTCAAAGGCATGAGCGCGGGGTTAGCGGGAGTGAGCACTTGTAAACAGTAGTCAGCGGGTTTGCACCAGTGTGCGCATGTGTGCGCCTAGCTTAGCATTGCTAAGATATGATAAGCTCCGCCAAGCTTAGCTTACAATTGCTAACATAAAATAAGCTAAGCTAAGCTTCACTTAGTATTGCTAAAATACAATAAGCTAAGCTAAGCGTCGCGCAAACCAATGCCAACTCGCTTGCAACTGCTTAAAAGTGCCTTTGTCACTCTGTATGACAAGGCCCTTGTATTGCTCAGCAGGAAAATAAAATGCCCTTGTCAGTCTCAAACCCCACACCTTGGACTCACCAGTCTGCATGATGTACCACTAAGCCACAGTAGATACACAATAACTTGGTGCTGAAAGAAATATAACATGCATTACAAGGGCTGAATGTAAAGGGAAAATAGTAAAGCCATAGGAATACATTGCAATAAAGAAATATAACATGCATTACAAGGACTGAATGTAAAGGAAAAATATGAAAGCCATAGGAATACATTGCAATAACTACTGTTGTATGCCAGTTAATTCCCTAATTCCAAAAGAAAGTGCATACTCCCATGTATCCAATGTTAACATTAGGAGGTGTGAGTAAACTTACACACTGAGAAGAGTGTACTTGAAGAAGCAACAGTCAGATTTCAGTACAACATGCATTTCACTGGCTACAACCCAGCTTCAGATATGATACATATACCAATCTTCTGACTGACACAACAGTGTCCACAGCAAACAAGCATGGTCCCCACCTTGCAAAACTGAAAGGCCTATGCCTACCTAACCTATCATTTTATAGCAGTGTCCTGAAATCACAGTGAGAACTGCAATTACCACACAGCCGGGTGCATGCAATTACTAAATGGTGGGCACCAATTGGTGCAGAGGCCATCACATGCACATGTGCAGATACCTACAAAAGCAGCCTGTACTAGCTGTCCACACATGCAATAATATCATTGCAGCAACTGGAGAGAGAGAGCGAGAGAGACAGACAGACAGTTGGGGAGACCAACTCAAACAAAAAAAAAAAACAGAGGTGGTTGGAGACACCAACCAACCAAAACAACAAATAAAACAAACAGAGGTGGTGGAAGACACCAACCTAAACAAATAAAAAAAACATCAACAGGTACAACAGACTGAGGTGAGAAATACAAAGGTAAGGTATGTAACACAGATGTATTTGCTGGCATCCGAATGATGTGTCTGAAAGGTACTCTACATTCTGTGAACACTCCTTATGTGGCAGCAGTCCATATCTATATGTATATGCAGATGTGCATAGGGCAAGGGACATACTGCAACTGTTAGTTTAGGCTGGACATATATATGTATTTGAAGGTTGCTATGTGCACATATCTATGTAGGTTGTAGTGTGTGGCATTGAAAACAGCAAGCAGTGCAGGTATATGTCATGTGGTGGTTAAATGCTGTGGGACTGAGTTACAGCCAGTGAGGTCTGCTATGGCTATATGGCCTGAGGACAGCGAAATGCATTCTGCACAACACTGTGCAATATTATTACATAATTGTATGTCTCAATTGATATTCCCACCATGAAAGGTGGGCAGTATATCTGCATATATGTGCATGTATATGTACAGCAGTGGCTGTTTACAAGTATGTGTGTATATATATATATATATATATATATATATATATATATATATACATATACATATATATATATATATATATATATATATATATATATATACACACACACACATATATATATATATGCATATATATGTATATATACGCATATATATAGATATATACATATATACATATATAAATATATATATAGATATGTAGATATATACATATATACATATATACATATATATATATATAGATATATACATATATAGATATATATAGAGATATATAGATATATACAGATATATATGGATATCTATGGATATATATAGATATGTGTATATATATATATACATATATATAAATATATATATATATATATATATATATATATATATATATATATATATAGATATGTATATATAGAGTGATATATAAATATATATGTATATAAATATTTATATATATATATATATATATATATATATATATATATATATATATATATAGTGAGAGAAGGAGACACAGGGTCAGACGTATTGCAACAGGTGCCTGGTGACCAAGGCATGGACTGAACACCAGTGTTGATACTGCAGTGCCATACCCCATTCCAAAACACTTTACCCACTAACTACCAGATAGGTGGTTGCCTGACTAACACTGAAGGTGTCAGAAGGGAACATGGGACACAGGTGGACAGTAGCCTCCCCTTTGATATTCACTGTGCCACACTAGTCTTGTAAACTGTCTACGTGGTATGTGTAATCACAAACGATGTGTCATGTACGGAAATATAGGTCATTGCTGCCCTGTACTCATCACAATGCCCCATGTGGTATGTACCTCACATGACAACTACAGCAAGTGGAAAGGCCACAGACATACCTCACAAAGGGTAATACTGCCCTGAAACATATACCCTATGCAAACTGACTCACATAACCACAGCTACAGTGCGTTGTATACCGGCCACCCAGAGGTTATCTTTGCCAAACATACAGAGGTATGCCACACCCATAGCCGTCAGACAACCACCATGTCAACACCTCACAATCCCACCAGGCTACACAGCCTAGGTCCCTAGTCCCCGCAACCTCACTAAACAGCACATGCTGGAGGGATAGGCTCCTATTGGCAAATATGCCATACTCTGGAGTAAACCACCCAGCATGAACAAACAAGGCTCCTCAGTAGCAGATGTCAGACATACCCCTGATGATTGTCTGGAGGATAGGTAACATGCCCTGCGAATCACCTCTGTGTATCCAGTTGACAGGAGGAAGTGAAATCTAATTTCATGTGTGTCACAGGCCAGGGTAGCATATGGCTAGGCTGCTGTAGGCCCCAGGGACAATAGCATATTACCTACGTATGACACAATGCACACAGACATGTACACAGTGCAATACCTGCTATGTGAGGTGGAATGAGTGTGACAGTGAATGTGTGCAAGGTCTTTGATGGTGTGATAGCTAGGTGTGAGGTTGTTTCTCTCATTGTCATTTGTGTCCTAAGTGTGAGGCCAGAGAAAGATGCGTCAGTTATTGGGATGCAGACATAGTAGGATGGTATATGTTGTGACGTAGTTCCTTGTGTATGACTGTGGTGTCCTATCATAGGCTGAAGCAATACATGTATGCTCAGTAAGTGGTACTGCTGGTGAATCCAGCCAACATTTGAACTGTTGTACCACCTGAAGCTGTAGGCCTAAACAGCACAGTATGGTAAATGTTCACATTCCCTGGTAACACTGTCTTGTGTGTTTCCTGCAGTCTGCACAGATTACATTCCTCAGGCATAGGTATCTGTAAGTAGAGGCACGCAGTACTGTAAGGTACATAGCAAATGCTCATCTGTGTTAGCATACATTTCTGTGTTGTATGAATGTCTGATGTGTGTGTAGTAATGCCTGTACCATGTCCGCAATCACATGTGTGATGCAGGGTTTGCGTGTGTACCTAGCAACATGTATACTCTGTTACAGCAGTATGCCATCTATATTAACAACTGTGCACATATGTCAGGTAGGGGTATGGCATCAACGACTAGGGTGGGTTACTGGTTATACTGTAACTGTACTTCACATTCATTGCAATGAATGACATATTTCTGCATGCATTAGCTTGATATGTACCCCCCTGGCAAGGCTGTGCATTGGATCCCAAACAGTGAGCCGAGTACTGGTGTATACTGGTGTGTCATATGGAGTGTGGCAGGCACTGTCAGCCAGTTGTGGGCTGAGCACTGATATGTGGTATTGAATGTGTGTATCCTGTGACAGACGAACAGATGCTATATATGGCAGTTAACTGATATCTGTACTGTATAATGTTAAGCGTGCCACATGACTTGCTCACACATATCGTTTTCTTGTCTTCCATGCTTATGCCTCATCACAGGAACCCCTGCTACACAGCTGCAGAGGAACAGGAAATCCACCACAGCCTGGTTCAGCACTATACCCTGCTGTTTTTAAGGGCCAGCCAGCACCAGCAGGAGCGTACTGCACTGTGGCAAGAACTTGTTCGTCGGGTAAATGACATAGGCATGCATAACCGGACATATGAGCAGGTACGCCATCACTGCAGTGATTTAATTAGACATGTCCAGCGGCGTGCGTCTGATATCCACAGACAACAGCTTGCCACAGGTGGTGGGGTGGCCATACATCCCCCCCCTCACCAGAGTGGAGGAACTGCTGCTACGTGTGGTGGCTCCTGGCCTACAACAACAACAACATCACATATGTGTCGTCATGGAGGCCGTAGCCACCCAGCATAGTGACATGGAGCGTGCAGGTAACATACCCTAGCTGTAGACTACTGTTACCTGTATTGTTAGATTATGCATGTGTGAGATGTGTACTGTGTTTAACAGTTGTGCTGCCTATTGTGTGCAATACTGATAATTTGAATAGTATCTGTACACCTATGCCTGTTGTTCTACTGTAGTCTAGCACACTCAAAGTAGCAATGCCACAGTTGTGGCCACTGACAAACTGTGTCATATTCTTGCAGGTCCCTCTGGTGTGACAGCAGGGCAGACGTTACCTGCTGGTGAGTGTGTTAACACTGTAAACTTGGTATTGAACTGTGCATGTCATAGGTGAGGTGTAGGCCATGTACACATAGCACACCTACGCATAATGCATGCTGTGCATGTTTGCTGTGAGACGTGAAACATCTCATTAATGTCAGTAGCTGCCTCAATCACATGCAATGCACAGAGCATCAGACACAAATGTGGCAACACTGTACTGCACATTGGATAGGCATAGTTGACACACATGTACACAACATAACACGTTTGTCATACACAGTACACCTCAGCATGCTACACATAGTGTAACCAGACACCTGCTGCCAGGTCACACTTCAGTATCCCACATGTCATCCACACACCACATAGGGGCCTAACATGGGGCTGTGCAACACTCCTCAACACATAACACAGTCATGTTAGGCAATGCTCCCTATTGGACACCTCACACACCCTTGTGCAACATGGCTGTGTAATTGTGAACTTAGCCACGGCACTGCGGTTCAGGTACAGCATGCTAAGTGGTGGCTAGCACACTTTAGTGGCCTTGAGAATCCACATGATGCATGATGATGATGGCTAATGGTACTACACCCCATACTGTTACAATGGCCATGTCCAGGATTGGTATCCCATCATGTATACATGCACCACTCATCCCGTGTGTGTACATAGCATGCATGTGCTACACCTGTGTCCACAATTATCTGCTACAGACACAGACACTGCAATCAGACATGGAAATACATGTGACACACAGATAACACATGCAGCCATGGTATGTATACCTGTGTGTGATGGTGCACAGGACATTGCAGAGCTTATAATACTTGCACAGAAATGTTGTGTCCTTGTACACATTGTGTTCCAGTGTGTAGGCAATCACTGAACATGTACACACATGCACCACAGCCATGTACACTGTCATTAACTATGGCTGTCTACACTCACACTGCATGGACTTGATCAACACTTATTCTGCATGCTGACACATGTGCGTGACTGTTTGCCTTGTGATACTGTCACCCACCTTCAACCAGTGTTGAGTATGATTTGGATTTCTGTTGTGTGTGTGTATCTGCTGTATTGAGGAGTGTGCATGTGTTCCTGTGTGCCCATGTTCATGTGTGCCTGCGTGCATGTATGCATGTGTGCATGTGGTCATGTGTGCATGTGTTCATGTGTGCATGTGCAGACCGTAATGTGTGTTTCCTGTCTTCCTCTCACAGGTGCTGAGGTAGGGCTTGGCGAAAGCAGGAGGTGAGCTGAAACCACTGCCACGGATAGTGGTGATGATGATACATGTATTTTGGCACAGGGAGATTTGACAGGGCCTGTCGTTGGTCCACCAATCGACAGTACACAGCGTTCAACCCCATCTATGTGCACACTCATACTACCATTACATCCCTCACTATCATAGGGGAGGGACAGCATACAGTTGGCATTGACCAGGAGAGTGTGGTACCCATGGCACGTGCATCCCCTCACAGCAGCCATAGCCATAGACCCGGAACGGTACCACATAGGCGGAGGTCCAGGAGTTCTCGGGGGAGCACTACTGGATGCATTGCCCCTGGCAGACGTGCCCTCACAGGTCTTACGACGACCACTATGTTCCGGGCTGTAATGCAGGCTCAGGCACGTATGGAACAGTACACCAGGCAGGGCCTTAGGGTGCAGAGGGCACATAACACCACTATCAATGACAGCATCTGTGACCTTGCCGGTGCCATCTGGACATACACCAAGGTCATTGATAGACATTGGGGGGAGACAATAGATGCCCTCCACAATATGTCTTCCTCAAGCCAGGACCATGCTGGACGGTTGTGACGTCGACGTGGATGCATGCCAGCAACAGCTGGCAGTGGTCGCGGATGGCCCACAGCTCACAGCCACTCCCATAATGGAGGCTTGTCCATTGCCCATCCCAGTAGACCACGTGCACGTGGCTCTGGCCAGTCCCAGCAGGGACTTGAGTCCAGTCATCATACCTCTGCCTCTGATGACAGTACCCAGTCAGGGTTGGTACCTGATACCGTCCGTAGCACCCCTGCCAGGCACAGGTACTGTGTCCATGGCCAGAGACAGTGATCTGTACAGCCAAGCAGGTACAGTCTGTGGCTGTCCCACAAACCACCATATATGGCAGCCACATGGTGGAGCTGTGTGCATGCAGACACATACACATTAAGCAAACAACTAGGGCTCACACATGCACACACGCATTACATCAACATTGGCCCATGCTGTACTGTTGTCCCCCCCCCACACACACACAGACATGTCGATTGGATGGGTCAATGTCAGGCTCTGGCAAACAACAAAACGCCCTGTGCATATGATGATACCTGTGCCACCTCCTGTCATCTGCATTATCGACGGAGGGACAGGCTAACATGGTGCTGATGCACAGGGTGACACTATAGCAGTGTAGCAATAATAGCGAGTTGTCAACAAGGAAGTCTAACTACATCCTTGTAGGTATATCTGAGCAGACATTATGCATCAAAGCTCTGATTGTTAATGTAGCATTGTTTACACCACTGTTAAGTCTGAGTATGTATTATCCACCCATGTGCCACTTGGCTGATGTGTGATGTGTTGCCAGCATGTGTTAGCAAGTGGACAGTACATGTGTGATGTGTGCAGTACAGATTAGCAAGTGTACATCTGTGAACATGGTGGGTGCGCACTGTCTGGATGTATGTGCATAGTGGACACATGGGACATGTGGCATACCCTGTCGTACACATTATTAACATCCCATTGCATCTTCCAATGGCCAGTATGCATTCTACTACAGTTATGTACTAACATGGGTAGACGTGTGTATGACATGGGCTGACACTATGCTGCGGGTGATACCGTTAATATCAGTCAATGATTTGCAGTCTGGTAGTATACACAACCTCAACAGCATGACTATAAGCAATCATTGGATGATGTCCTGACAAATGACACACAGTAGTAGGGAACCCAGTATCAACTGGATCCTTCCGGTGCTACACTATAACACTAACCAGTGGTGATGACCACCACCCTTTACTGTGACCACACCTGTGTGTCATATAGCCTCCTTAGGTACATACAGACACACTAGGGATGTGTCCATCCAAATCTGGGAGTGCATGGAATGGCCTACAATGCATTCCCTGGATGGGACGCATATCCTACACAAGGGTATCATACAGACAGATACCTGTTGTGTGATACATGCTGTATAGCAGTATGTCGACTATGGCATAGTCATCCTCATGTACTATACATACTATCCCATCAGTACCACACCGGTGGTAGCCCTCAACATGTATGTCGAGTACCATTGTGTATATACAGACCCATGTTATGTCATGTGTCCCTTGGTATCCACATATCCATAGGTATTGTGGAGTCCCAAGGTGTACCACAGACATTAGAGGCCTGAATGCATATCCACAAGGCAGTTGTACACCTATAAAGACTGTCCATTCTTGGCAGACTTTGCTGTGTATGACCATGTCTGACATATACCCCAGGCATATACCCTCACTCACACTACTCTTAAGTAACTGTCATGGGTGTGTGTGCCACAGATGACCTTGGCCACAGAACATGACAGTGGATGGCCATGTCACATACATACATATGTGACCTACGATCTGAATAGCAGCGGCACAACCTGTCAATGGAAACAAATGTATTCATGTGGTATGCAGGCTTCACACCTATGTACTGATTGAGGGGACATGTACACATATATATTTGCCACGCAGATACCTTGTGTCTGCAATGCACTTACTGTTGTCATCATACTATGTCATACCATAGTAAAAGCAAAACCCACACCGTGTTGACCAACAGTGACACACACACAGTCAGCATTTGCAGGATTCAAACCCCTACCTAACTATGTTATGATACTGGAGAGTGACGCATTAACACGGCACGCTATTTGCTTTACTGGCTGGTTTCCCTTCTCCTGCTGTATTTGTAGGATGGTGACATCATCAGACTTTCCAAAGAGGAATGTACCTCTTTCAGTGTGTTTTCACAGTCTCCAAAAAGGCCACCCCTTTTAAAGACAATTGCACACATACACACACAAAAACACACACACACACTCACTGCTTGCAGGATTCAAACCCCTACCTAACTATGTTATGATGCTAGAGAGTGACGCATTAACACGGCACGCTATTTGCTTTACTGGCTGGTTTCCCTTCTCCTGCTGTATTTTTAGGATGGTGACATCATCAGACTTTCCAAAGAGGAATGTACCTCTTTCAGTGTGTTTTCACAGTCTCCAAAAAGGACACTCCTTTCAAAGACAATTGCACACATACACACAACCCCCCACACACACACACACAATCACTATTTGCAGGATTCAAACCCTTACCTAACTATCTTATGATACTGGGTGCCATGATCAACTCACCAGCTGCCACATGGATACTCAATCAGGGTCTCACAGAGATGGATGACTGGTGCCTGAGCCACGGCCTACAGCTAAATACCATTAGTTGCATAGTCATCCCCTTTGGGAGTAACAACATGCCCACACATTACTAGATAGGTAGTACTCCATTACATACGGTAGGAGTTGTTAGGGGTTTGGGGACATCACTTGTTCATACTGTTGCCTTTAACATTCACGTTGCCAAAGTGGTTGGACACACCTTCTATGTGTGCCACCTTATCCCATATGGTTTCACATCTAGATTGAGTGAGGTCATTGTGCCCCTATACTCATCACATCCATGCTTGGTTACAATGCCACATTTGTGGTGTACCTTACCTGACACCTGCAGCAACTCTACTGGCCACAGACGGTCCTCACCAAGCAGATCTAGGGACTCACACAGATGCCCTGCATAGTTCGGATGCAGTAACTCCAGCTCTACTCAGTGGCTTACCACCTACTCAGATATGATGTGTGCCTGTTGTTTACAGCTATACCCAAACCAGAATTACTGGACATGCTCCACCTCAGGATATCCAACTCCCTTGGAGCTACACACTGCAGGGACTTATACCTCAGCACATATGTTAATAGGACATTGTGGAGGGCCAGATTCTTATCTCAGAGGCTCCACTCACTACAGAATGTAATCCCAGTTTCACATAGGCAGAGCCACCCACTGACCACCTACTGGAGACATCTTGACGACTGTATGGGTGATTGTATATTTACCCCTGGAATATCTTCTGTGTCCCTGCTAGACCTAGGCACACTAGCATAAACATACATGGGCTATCTTGTGTGACCTACTATTCACACACACACAGTGTAGTAATCTGACAGGGTTGCGAATGCCAAACACACTCTGGCTAGGCTTGTACATGCCCTAGGGCAGATAGCCTAGTATCGACCTCTGAACCTATGCTAATGTTCAAGATGCACAATGTTTATTGCTGATACTGTTTGCAGGTCTTTATCATCTTTGCTTTACCAGTTTCCATGAAGAACTTCAGTATCTGCAGAACATATTTGATTATGACAGGGTTCCACTATATTATAGATGTGTCTGTTGTCGTATAACTGTGTGCACAGGGCAGATTGTTGTATAGTGACAGGTTCCTGGGTTAACACATGCAACTGCCAGATATGCGTGGCCCACTGCTGTACTCAGACATGGCCTTAGTGTGTGAGCATGCTCAGTTCTGACATTACATGTTTTGTTGCCTGACATTTGTCTCATTTATTCAAGTGTGTGAGCATGCCCAGTGTGACCCTTCAGTATGTTGCTATCTGAGGTCCACTACATTTGCTGATGTGTGCGAACATGACCAATATTAACATTTATACTGTGTGTGTTGGAAGTCAGGTTCTGTTCTCACTGCAGGACTCACTTTTGTGTCATAACTCAACAAGGATTATGCTGTGCCTGCAGGGTTTCCATGGAATACTTTGCATAGGCTTATCAACATTCCATCATACAGGTGGACTACTGCAATACTGTCATGGTTTAGTGGTTCAGTACTTTGGCTATAGTGCACAGTATCCTGGGTTCGAGGCCCATCACTGCTTTATATTTTCATACTGAGCAGACCACACTGCTTAAAGGCCTGTTAAGCAAATATGAGCATGTTGGCTTTTGTTCAACTATGCCCTACTTAGACCAGGCTTGTCCGACATTGCTCAATATTCACCAACATTGCTGGACATTGCCCAATATTACTGAACATTGACCACAGCTGTGCTAGTTGGTGTTTGTGATTTTGTTTGCATATACTACATGGTGGTAATTGCTGTTTAGCACTGCTTTATATTGCTTAACACATGGCATTCATGCCTTAGGTGGTGCTGCAGGGCTGCCTATGTCGGATGCACATACTACACTCCCTGCACATGTTTGGAAGCAGCTAGTGTCAACTTAGGCATCCCTTTTACTTTATGTGCGAGTCAGAGAGTGGTATCATTTCCAGAGTTCCTACTGTGCCAGTGTATGTGCTATGCATTACCTCTTTGCCAAGGCCAAAGCATACTGGGCACGCCTCCTTCTGCCTACTGGGGCAGGCTCAGGTTGTTCCTCCTCCGAGTCATGCTCTGCCTGTGATGGCCTTGGCAATGGTGGGGGGCTGTTTGGCCCAGGCCTATGCTGGCCCTGCTGCAGCTGTTTTCACAGGATCATATTATGTAGCATAGCACATACCATGACAATTTGGGTACATGTAGCTGGTGAGTACTGCAAGGCTCCACCAGATGTGTCCAGGCACCGGAACCGTGACTTGAGCAGCCCAAACACACGCTCTATTACATTATGTGTTTGTACGTGTGCCTCATTATGGCGTTCCTGTTCAGGTGTGTGTGCGTTTCTGATGGGTGTCATCAGCCACGGCTCCAGTGCATAGCCAGCATCCCCCACTAGGTAACCATGTGGGATGTCCCCATTGGCAAATGTCTGGTACAGCTGCGTCAGATGCCAGCTATGGGAATCATGGTAGCTTCCAGGGCAGCCTGCACACACATTCAGTATTATGCCCTGGGCATCACACATGACCTGGCAGTTGATGGAGGGGAAGCCCTTGCGGTTGAAGTAGAACCTACCCCGCTCGCCGGCTGGTGCTTTGATGCATATGTGCATGCAGTCTATTGCACCCACAACCTCAGGGTATTCCGCTATTTGCTGGAAGAGACACATATTGCTAGCCAATACCTCACGGGAATTGGGGAAATATACATGATGACCGACATGTGCTGACATGGCATCCAGGAACTGGTGTAGTACCCTGGAAGCTGATGCCTGTGATATCCCCATCATATCACCAGTTGGTCTCTGGAAGGTACCTGTTGCTAATATTCTTAGGCCAACACATACCTTGGTTTCCACTGGGATGGGTTCCCCTCTGTTGGTTCTGTGTGTGAGGCATGGCTTACACAGCTCAACAATTTGCTGCAGAAGGTCTCTGTCCACTCTATAGCGCTCCACTATCTCCAGCTCATGCAGCCCCTGGTAGGTTACCCTGGGCCTGTACACTCTTCTCCGTCTCCTCACTGTGGGTTGTCCAGCAGCATTTCCATTGTCACCACCCTCAGCATGTTGCATATGTCGCCTTTATAACAGCAATGGCAGCCCCTAACTTTTCTTTGTCTCAGTAAAGCTTTTTCAGTTTTCACTTCTATTAGCTTACTACAATGTCTCTTGTGTGAAACATAACGGACTGTTGTTTGCAGAGTTTTAAGTGCTAGGCTGGGCTGGGCTAGTGTACTGCCTGTGTAATTGCCTGATTCTGATTGTTTTCACCTGCTAGCTCTGATAGTACTCCCTGGTAGATTCCTACTATTTCTTGTGCTTCCTTTTTCCTTTCTGTTTCCTCAGGAACTCTGTCTTACTCGAGTTTACAGGCGCTCACATGCGCGCATGCACGCTCAGCAAGAAACTTTGGTGTTATCCATGGAATACACCTTCCATTTCTTGGCATTCCCTAGCCTACCTGTTGACACACCTCTTTCCATGATGTCTAAATGACAGCGGACACATGCCACTCTGCTCCAATGAGCTTCACTCTTTCATACATACCCCCCCTCGTGATGTCACCTATCTTCTACTCTGTTACTCCCCATATCCTACTCCTACACTCCACTGACTATGCTCATTTGCTATGTAAACTAGCAATTCACTATCCTAACACTCATTTACATAGGATTGCCTACTAATGCTTGGTTACATGTCTTAGACTGAGCTTCCCCCCTTAGCAACCTCTACTCGGTAGCCATCTTGTCTTCAGCCTGCCATTCCCTTGCATTGTACATTACCACTTTCAATAAAATCCACATTTGTGGGTTTTAATTTGTAGTATTCTGGTTTTTAGAGCACAGCCTGTTTGCGCGGCACTGCACTATGCTTAAACGTCGGAAATCGGTGAAAAAAAAAAAATATTTTTTTTTATTTTGCATCAGGGAACATTTCCAATGGCCGTATATTTGGCCATTGGCATGTTTCCTGCACTGGATGCAACCTTTATTTGGAGCTGTCACGGCTCCGTTTTGCTATTTGCAGAACGGTACTCAGTTGTCAACTGAGTACATTTCTGCAAATAACACTGCTCTTACTCGGACAGGTTCGGGTTTCCTGAATCGCAAATCTACCTCATTTGCATGCCTTTCGCCTGCAACGCCTGCAGTTGAGGTGATTTGCATGTCCCAGCCCTGTCCGTGTAAGAGCCGTTTTAGGAGCTCTCTTACATGCCCCTACAGGCTGTTCCTGGATCGCTCATCGGACATGATGGCTGCATGGAGTCTTACTCTACTCTTAGACTCCGTGCAAGCCATCGTGAATCTGGCCCCTAGTGTTTTTACACCCTACTTACAGCCCATGTTGGAGGCATTTGAACAGGCGGTAGAAAGAGATTTGATAGAAATGTGGAACAATAAAACTGGAAGTAATCATAGGTTCCATAATTTACGTAATGAAGAATATGAGGCTTTGAATAGCCTAAATAACAACAAAGAGATTATAATAAGACCCACCTACAAGGGGGGTGCTATTATCATCTTGGATAGGCATTATTATGATGAAACAATGAAAAGTATGCTACAAGAAGATGAAATATATAAATTGATTAATAAGGTCCAGTTGAATAAAATAATTAATATGCATAGCAATCTCTGTGATTTATTTATGTCAAATTATATTGATGCAGATTTGTATAAATATTTTTTGGTTGAGTCACCTACAATACCAGCATTTAGAGGTCTGCCAAAGGTTCATAAAAACGTGTACAAACCCAAAATGAGACCGATAATTTCTATTAGAGGGTGGTTGACAGAACCACTCTCTATATATGTTGAGAATCAACTGAAATAATTAGTTTGGAGAACTAAAAGTATAATTAGAGACACGCAAGCATTTTTGGTCACATTTTCTGCAGAGTTAGAAGACAAAGAGAATATATCAGATGTATTGTTAGTAATCCTGGATGTCAAATCATTAGTTACAATGATTCCCATTAAGGAAGGACTCGAATATCTAATATATTTTCTATGTCAAAATAATGTTAATTCTGACATCATAATGAAGTGCATGATGCTTTTAGAATTAATATTGGAAAATAATGTGTTTATGTACAATGATGACTATTATCTACAAAGGCAAGGAGTGGCGATGGGAACACCATGTGTGAACTCATACGCCAGTCTAGTAAAGTCCCAATGGGAAAAGATCCATATCATGGATATTGAATATGCCAGTAAAATTATATACTATAAGGGATTTGTAGATGATGTGTTTTTTCTATGGAAAGGGACTGACATAGATTTATCTAGATTTGTAGAATATATCAGTCAGACCACAAGTTTCTTAAGATTTGAAAGTAAATGGTCAAAAACAGAGATTGAATTTCTAGATGTCTTCATTGTTAGAGAGAACGAGACCTTCACTACAGCATTATTTAGGAAGAACTGCAGGAAAAACAATTTACTTCACCGTATGAGTATGCATCCAGGGCATATTTTTCAGAATATTGTTATAAATCAAGGGAGAAGAATATCTCATCTAACTAGTGAGGATGTAAAATCTGATGAAACCGTGAAAAAATTAAGAAAATAATTTTTACAGAGGGGATACTCTAGTAGAGAAAGTGATGTCCTCATGGACCCCCAAATTATAGATAGAAGAGGAAAGGGGAGACCTTATTTTAATAATAAGAAAATTAATTTACAGCATAATGAGAAGAAAGAAGCTGGACAACTAAAAACACAATTGAGGTTGAATATACCCTTTCCTAATAATAATAAAGACATATGTAAGGTTACTGATAAAAATTGGGCTATATTGAGCATAAATGAGGAAATAAGAAATATAGTAGGGCATAAACCCAGTTACAGTTATCAAAACAATAAGTCTTTGAAGAGGCTGCTATGCTATGAGAAAGGAAGAAAAAAGGGAGCTATATCCAATAGACAAGATACTTTTCCTTGCAGGGGATGTAATCAATGCTGTTATATGATGGCATCTGATAGTTTTACTTACCCAGATACTAAAAGAATATATAATTTTAAACATTACGCTGATTGTAAGACCAGAGATATAGTCTATTTAGCTAGCTGTTTAAAATGTAACAGCTTCTATATAGGCAAGACAAATAGGACTCTGAGAGAAAGGGTGAGAGAGAGCACATTTATGCAATTAATCGAGAAGATGAGACAAATGCACTAGCACAACATGTATTAAATAATGGGCTAGATCATAAATTTAAATTTATGGTAATAGAGCTAATTGGAAGAAACAATAGGTTAGGGAATGTTAAAAATCTTACAGAACAGGAGGAAACTAGATGGATTATTAGAATGCAATCTGACAAAGTGAAGAGTCTGAATGACAGGATAACCATCAAACCCTTCCTTAGAGATAGGCCACTAAGACATTAATAATAAATTTTAATTTAAAATAGTAGGTTAGAAAGAATTAATTTTTATAAAATGGGTTGTATATTTATGGTTTATTTGATATGTAAAAATGTTTAATGGTTTTTAAAAGTATAGAAATATATATTTATTAAAATGAATGGAATAAAATGGGCTAGTGACATTAAGTTATTAATATGAAATGTTTATTAATATTAATATTGTTATCTAACAATATTATTTTTATTATATAAACTTATGATGGACTGTATATAGAGGTCAATGCATTATGTCAATATACAGACATTTAACAATAACAATAAGAGTGGGCGGCTGCGGTGGTGCAGCGGTTAGCATTGCTGCCTCACAGCAAGAGGTTTTCCGGTTCGATCCTCAGCTGGGGTGCCTTCTGTGCGGAGTCTGCATGTCCTCCCTGTGGTCACATGGGTTTCCTCCAGGTGCTCCGGTTTCCTCCCACATCCCAAAGACATGCTGTAGGTGGTTTCCTCCCACATCCCAAAGACATGCTGTAGGTGGATTGGACACTCTAAATTGTACCTAGGTGTGAGTGTGTGCATGTGTGTGCCTTCTGTGGTAGGTTGGGCACCGGGCTGGCAACTCGGCACTGTAAAACTCCACTGCCAATCATAAGCGGACAGGTGATCCGCTGTGGCGTCCCCTAACTGGGAAAAGCCGAAAGAAGAAGAACAAGAACAATAAGAGTATATAGAAAGGAATGTATGTATTGCCATCTATTGGTGAATAGAGGTAACATTTGTGAAAGGCATAACATTTGGCACCTTTTTGACTATTTAAATGAATGTAAAACATCAATAGCCATTTGTCTGAAGAAGGGTATGGTATATACCCGAAAGCGCTTACAAAAAAGCTTTTTATACTGTTCTGTACTGTTTTATACTGTTGGAATAAAAGAATAACGTTGAATCCAGCCATGGTGGTCCTTGAAGGTGTGTTGAAGGAACCTCTAGGTATAACTCTGTTGTGAAAACAAGCCTCCAAATGTAGGTATTGGCATTGCTGTGCTTTCAGTTTATGGAGTAAATACAAGACAGAATCCCCTATTAATGAATGGTGTATTCAACAAAACTCTCCCTTAATGAATGTTGATAAGTTACCTTCAGTTACATATGGTTTATTTAGCAGAACTCTCCCTTAATGAATGTTGAAAAGATACCTTCAGTTACATCTACTATGCAGGTACCACCAACACAGAGCAGCTTAATTTAAGGGGCCCGACATAAAGAGAACACCAATCTACAATCAGTTTTTCCAAAGCTTCCCCTACAAATCTCAGCCACTAGGAACACAGAGAGAATGAGATCTCTGAGCAGGGGGAGGAGGAAACTGAGATTATCAATGGAGTGGAGAGAGAGCAACAAGGGGGAAGCAAATGGCATCAGAGGTAACTGTTTTATTATTTAACCTGTCTATCATGAATCTGACACAGCAACAATATACTTTGCTGAACAAGGGTTCATAGGTTCATAGGTGTGTACTAGGCTAATGGCCCTGGGGCCTTTACAAGCCTAGCCATAGGATTACCCTGGCATAATGCCACCCAACCTTAGTTCCCAATTCCTCTGTTGAGAAGAGCCACTGGAGTTATCCCTAAAGTGTATTTTCTATTTCCCATCCACTCATCAAGATTTGCCTTGAAGAGGGTCAGCAAGGTGCTCTGCTTGATATCTTTGGGAAGTCTGTTCCATAGCATGGGCAGTCTCTGGGTGAGGAACCTGTCCCTCGAGCATGTTCTGTTAATTGTGGCAATGAGGTTGAGGTCCCTGGAATGTGTGGTGCGGAAGGTTTAAGTGTTATTCCAGCCACCTCCTCCTTGTTGAGTAATATTATTTTGGATCTTAAAATATTTGGTCGCAATGTTATAAAAGCAATAAATGGAAATGATAATATGACTGCACCGAGTATTCTGAGAAAACCAAGCATGTATATAACAGTACACAGCTGCTATGGAAACTTTAATTCAAGTCTGTGAACAAGAAATATCTAAATGATTACATGAATCTAAACATCATTTTTACAATTTGAGTAAGGAAGAGAAAGAGGCTTTACACAGTCTGAAGGAGAGCAAAGACATAATAATAAGACTTGTTGATAAAGGAGGTGAAAGTGTGCAAATGGGCCAATAAGATTATAAAGATAAGATGCTGCAAATGATGAAGAGACCTATATTTGCATCAATAGGTTAGAAGTTAATATAATGATTAATGGCATTAAAAGTAAATTGCTTGCTCTTCTCCAGTTGAATAAGATTCAAAAAGATCTGTTTGATTACTTTATTATAAACATCCTGTCATTCCTAGTATTTGTGGTCTCCACAAAATACATAAAGATTGAAGCAATCCTCTGATGCACCCCATCGTTTCAGGAAACAAATGGGTACCTGAACCTCTATCGATTTATATTGAACAGCAGCTTAAACCTGTGATACAACAGGCATCTACAATCATTAAGGATACTGGTCACTTTTTTAGAGTCATTGTCCGATTATATGAATATGATGGGTAATGAAGTCCACTATGTAATGGCTACACTAGATGTCCATAGCCTCTTTACAGTAATACCTAATAACTATGAATTGGTATCACTCAAACATTTCCTTGAGGCTAATAGTGAGCTTGACCATGATAAAACAGAGCTTGTATGTTGCATTCTATCTTTGGATATGGAAAATAATATCTTTATTTTTGACAAGAACATTTATTGGGAGAAATGGGGTGTTAAAATGGGCACACCCTGTGCCAACAGTTATGCCAATTTGGTATTGGCTGACTGGGAGACCTCTTTTTTGTTCAATGACAGGAATCCCTACTTATTCCCTTTAAAATTTTGTAAACAGTTTGTGGATGACATATATTTAATATGGGAAGATACACTAGAATGACTTACAAGCTTTGTTAGTTACATAGAAACAGCTACAGATTTCTTAAGATTTACATTGAATTATTCCTCTGTGGACACTGAGTTTTTGGATGTTAAGCTCTATAAGGATGAAAAAGGTAATGTTACTACAGGACTTTGTAGAAAGGCATGCAGAAAGAATAATCTATCGAACAGAAATAGTATGCATCCCCTATATACTTTTTCAAATGTAATAAAAAATCAAATTTATAGATTTTCTAGGCTGTATACAAGGCACAAAAACTACCTTTCAGTGGGAACAAATTGGGGAATGAATTCAAAGACAGAGGCTATAAACAAAAGGAGATAGATAAGGAAATGAACAAAATCAACGAGATAAGAAATACCAGAGTGAAACCCTACTTTTGTCGTTCAAGAAATGTTTCGTCTTCAATGGAAGTCAGCGAGGTTAAGATGGATGTAAACTCTGGATCAACAGATCCATTGAGACAGAAGAACAGACTTATTTTTACCTATGCTAGTGATATTAAATATGTATATGACATAATTAGGAATAACTGGAAGATCCTGATTCTTGACCCTGTCATAAAGGATATTGTTGGCATTGGACCCTTATTTGGTTTTAAGAGAAATACAAATTTAAAACAGTTGCTTTGCTATCCTAAGAATAACAAAAGCATATTAAGATCTGACAGGATTTGCACTTTTCCATGTAGAACATGTTCTTAATGCAATTATATTTAAATACGAATGAAGTTTTGCATCTACTTTTCGGTACTAAATATTGCTGCCGTACTTATGCAGATTGCAGAACTAACATATAGCGATCTGTGACTCCTATCAATGCTTTTATCTTGGTCAAACTGATAGACAACTAAAGGAGTGACATTAAATTAAAAGATGTGAAGAGTCCACACTCAAAACACATTTCAGAGAATTCAGGCCATTGCTTTCAATTTATAGTCTTACAAGTTCTGCAAGAAAATACTCAAGGCGTGATTTTGTAATGCAGACATAACAATGTGAGATGAAGTGGATAGCTGCACTGCAAGCTTATAAACCTCCTGGACTTAATGCTAATCTACCACTCAAGCCCGTCCTAAAGGGGCGGAGTTTACATAGAAGGATATGATTTGTTGCTTAAAAAGGAGTGTTGAAAAGAATATCGCTGATTTGCTATTGACTTTATGTATATGTTAGAATCTAGTTTTTAATGGCAGATCTGAAGAAGGGTTCTGTGGAAACCCGAAAGTGGTTATCCTGCCCATTTTATTGCTTTTTATTAAAGTTTGATTTTATGCCGAATGGCCTGGTGACCGCATTAGGTTCTTTTATTGTAATTTATTTTATTCTTTTGCAGTTCTTTAACTGCCACTCCTTATTTACTTGGATTTGTGTGTGTGTGTGTGTGTGTGTGTGTGTGTGTGTGTGTGTGTGTGTGTGTGTGTGTGTATGTATATATATATATATATATATATATATATATATATATATTAGTCTACTTCACATCACCTAAATCTCATTTGACTGAATTTCATTTGACTGAGACCAATTCACATAATTTTCAAAATACTGAAAACTCATTTGACTGAATCTTATTTCAATTGAATTGTAAGCCATAGACATGATGTGGGTTTCCCTTCACCTGTGACTTGTTTGTGATAAGAATAATTTCTGTAGCTTACAATGCTGACTGTCAGAATACTGATAGTCATGTAGAAAGTAGCGTTGCAGTATTTCTAAATGTAGGTATGTCACTTTACATTTTTATGGGAAGTATCTAAAGTAATATAGCGGATGTGCTGTGCATTTGCAGCAGTAGTGGCAGCATGTAGAGTACTGTAAGGCAAGTAAAAGGTATACTCCCTTTTCCTCATTTTAGTGCGATCCTGGAGTTATCCGCGGTGGTGCAGCGGTAGTGTTATTGCCTCACAGCCAGAGGTTCTCCCGTTCGATTCTCAGCTGGAGTGCGGGGAGTGCCTTCTGTGTGGAGTCTGCATGTCCTCCCCGCGGTTAGGTGGGCGTTCGAAAAACATGCGTAAATGGGCGTGCCTTCATTGAAGGTTGAACGTTGAGCTGGCACCTTCACATTTGTGAAAATCTACTGCCAATCATTAGCAGACCGGAGTTCCGCTGTGGTGAACCCTAACCAGGAAAAGCCAAAAGACAAACAACAAGTGCGATCCTGGAGTTAGTATATATAGCTGGGGTGTGTGGGGGCATAGCCCCCCACCTAGTTTGGTTTTATATTGTCTGGTTTCTGTTAAGAGGGTAAGTGAGTAGTTTATAAATTCTGGAAAGAGGTAGTAATTAGTGTTGTAAGTGTATATGTCTACGGTTTAAAAATGTAGTCTTTTGAAATTTAGCATTGTAAGCTTTTGGTGAAATGAGATTCAGTATTTTGAAAATTAGATGATTTGGTCTCAGTCAAATGAAAGTCAGTCAAATGAGATTTAGGTGATGTGAAGTAGACTATATATATATATATATATATATATATATATATATATATATATATATATATATATATATATATATATATATATATATATATATGTATATATCAAGGTTTTAGAAACTCGAAATTCATATTGTCGAGATGATATGATTGAATTTCTGAAAAACCAAAGCTTTTGAATGGATATTGCGGTACAGTGAGCATCGGGAAATTTACTATTTTCCTCAATGTGTTGCGATCTTGGAGTTGGTAAATTAGCAGGTGCAGCTTTCCCACTGCAAAACTATAAAAAAAGATGGATTTTTGTGTTTTAGTTTTAAAAGTTATTAGCTAGGGTCAATTAGAAAAAAAATCCTCTTCTAGTCACCGATTGAAAAGGAATTAAATCTAGTTTATTAGTTGGTGGAGCTGAGAAACAGGATTTATTATTTAGCTGCAAGTGTTGTGAGACTACTGCTGGTATGTGACTGCACTGGATTTTGTGGCATTTGGGACGCCTGCTTATACAGTAAATATGAATTTGGAATCTCCTCCGAGTCTCCTCTAATCTACTCATTCTACTGGGCACTGAAAGTTCAAACTGAGAAAGCCTCCCGTGTAGACTCTTAAAGTCCGAGTTAACCTTTTTTCACATCATCCCACTCAGTGCACACTGCAATATTCCAAGTATTAATCTAATTTTTCCATCTTGCTTTTAGAATCCGTCACATCTGAGATTTGACTAACAGCTACTGGAGAGTCAAGGATCCTTTTGTCAGGAATTATTTTGGCATTAGCGCTTCTGTTTTGCTCTTGATGAAAGAAGAAGCTGATGGACATTATTTCCTAACCTTTCTAGAGGTTACCAATCACTGGACATCCTGAAAATCACTTCTAAATGGAGAGCTTTGGATTAATGCTATTGCTTTGCTTCTGGTGGGAGAAGGAGCGGATGACATTGATTTTTGCTAGTCTGTATGGGGCTTCACTGAGTTGTCTGGTTACAGTTTTGGTGAGAACCTCTTAAAGGGCCTTTGTGTAGCTGGGCTGTCTTCTGTTGCCTCCAGCTGCTGTGTGCTCTATCAAGGCTCATACCTCTCAACTGTCCAGATTTTTGCAGACTGTCCAGATTTCTCCCTCATATTTTTTGGAGTTTTCCTCATAATATTTGTGGCTTCTGGCAGATCACTGGGATGATCTGAATATCAAAGTCACTAAATAATGACATACATTTGAGCTTCAAACTTCAAATCCTTCTGAAAATGTGTTAACACAAACCCTGTTAGTCTACCATCTTTCTAAGTTTATAAGAGCAATATTTTGTCATTATGTCAAGCTTTGTCCAGATTTATTGCATTAAGACATTGAGAGGTATGTCAAAGCTATTTATCAAGTGAAGACTTTAGCAAGTATGGTAAGAGGAGGCGCTAATTATTAATGATTTCTAGCTGTGTGTAGCTGTGCTGAGACCAGCACTGTATCCACTACTAGACATATTGCACCTCCAGTAATCAACTTCCAACCTCACAGGTGCAACTCCCCTTTAAGCTCATATTAGTAAGGACCTGGAAATATGGATTTGCATTTTCATAGTCAGATTCTATCATTAGTCTATAGACTATTAAAGCTTAGCCCACAATCATAGGTCAGATTCAAACCCTTTACTTTCAATCTGAGAGGTAAAAAGTTTAACCATTATGCCAATACCCTTCCCACCATCTCTGTAGCCAACTTGGTTTAAATGTGCATCCCGAGACAATGTAGCAATTGTCTCATGTTTACAGATAGATACTGAAGCAAGAGATGTAATAATTTAATGCTGTTGGAGGGAAATCTCTCAAGTGAAGACATTACAAGTAACAAGTAGATTGTTAGTGCAACTCAACACCAGACTAAAACTATTTCTTACAGATCACACCAAACATACATATGCTTAGACTCTTAAGAGTAACCTATCTAAACCACAAAGGCCTCCTGTCACCTAAGAAACAAGTACCCTCAGCAACCTCATAAACACACAGCACAGGCAACACCCACCTTGAAACATAACATCAAAAAGTTAACATGCTCATTGTATCTGAAGTGCAGCCCAACTATTTACTTATGCTGTGATGACAATTTCAATAAAAAGGCCGAAACATGCACAGTCACAGCTTGTGGGGTTTGACTTTACTGGCCTGAATGTAATCATAAAGATTTGAAAAGTAAGAAAAGACATGGACATTCAGAATCCATGTAGATGAAACACTAGATGTCCTTGAGGGGTCATTTGCATGTATCCCATGGGCCTCCATTACAGGAGGTTTAAGGTATCATAAAGTGAAAACTCTGGCTTGGATGTTTTATTTTATATAGCTGTCTATATCTATCTATCTCTCTATATATATTAATATATATATATATATATATATATATATATATATATATATATATGTGTGTGTGTGTGTGTGTGTGTGTGTGTGTGTGTGTGTGTGTGTGTGGCTGTGTATATATATATATATATATATATATATATATATATATATATATATATATATATATATATATATGTGTGTGTGTGTGTATTGACCCCCCCCCCTACTTATGCCATATCCTTTATGGCCAAATTCTATGCACATGTGGATAGATGTATAGATACATTTGGCACCCTCTAAAGTAAATACAATGACAAATTGAAAATAAACCCCTTGTGGTGTAACCGAAAATATAAATAGCCTCTATAATAAAAGAAACAGAAATCATTGCATGTAAAATAAGTAAAGTTCTCAAGATGCAAAAAAAAAAAAAAACACTTGCTAAACTTAAAAGGGAATTCTGGATCCTGATTGAATCAAAGCAACCAGATACCAGGTAAAAAATACCATCCAGGCAAAGGCCAACCACAAAGGCTACTTTAAATATGCTAGAAACCTTATAAATAATGCCAAGCACTCCTCAGAGTTAATTGTAATTAATTTCACACAATCAGACCCAAAGACATAGCCAGTCTGCTTGCAGATAAATTAACTTCATCCCCTTCTCCTCTCCTACATTCCCAAATCCCGTACTGCACCTATATCCCCCCTCAAATATCTCATAAACAAGTCCTCAGGGCACTATCCAAGGCCAAAAACACTGCTTTTATGGGGCCAGATAACATACTGGGTTGCTTGTCATCTATCCTGAAATAGAACCAGTCAGACCCCTTACACAGGCTATTTAATGTCAGTCTCCAAACAGGCTTTGAGCTGAATGAATGGAGGACAGTAACTGCCATCCCCTTGCACAAAGGTGAGGCATCAGTGGACATGGGTAATTATAGACCCATACGTCTGGCTATCCTTATCTGTTTGACTAAGGAGAGGATCATTATGGAATTAATAAATAAGGATATAGGTAACCTACAAACTTTTGACCTAAGCCAGTTCAGATTTTTCAAGGGCAGATCCTGCCTCCTTAACCTGGCTGACATTTTTGAAAAGTTTACTGAAGCAACAGATGAGAGTAGATCAGTACACATTGCATATCTAGACCTTGCAAAGGTGTTCAACACTATCCACACTCAGGTACTGTAAATAAACTATCCAGGTTAAATGCTAATCCTTGTGTAATGTGTTGGATAGAAAAGTGTGTCAAAAACAAAACTCAGAATATTAAGGTGGGTTGCTCTACATTCTCCAAAAAAACTGTCACTAGAGGTCTACTGCAGGCTTCTGTCCCTGGGCAACTCCTCTTTGGCATTTATGTCTTGGAGGTAAAATCTACTGTTAAGGGTTTATGGCTAACCAAGTTTGCAGATGAGTGTAAACTCCATGCCATCAAAAACTCCCCAGAGGTTACCAAGATCTTCCAAGAGGTCCTTTCCCAAACCAATAGCATATGTGAAAACCATGTGCTTAAATTAAATGCCAATAAATATATATTGGTGTTTTTTGGCACAAGATCCTTGATAAATACCTCATTTACAACACACCCCTGAAAACCGATCCAGTAGTTAGGGACCCAGGAACTTATGCAGATAATGAACTGTCCTTTGATCACCATATATTGACTATTGTCAGAAAGTCCTTTTTCATTGTACAGCTTATTACTGCAGGCATGATGTCCAGTCCAGGGATGTGTTCATTCCACTGTATTACTCGCTCATTAGACTCATATTTGAGTATACTGCTCCCTTCAAAATGTACCTGTCCAAACATTTAACTTAATTTGAATGCTCACAATGCTTTCATGCTAAGGAAATCAAGTGCTCAAATAATAAAAACTAAAAGACTTGTCCCTCTTCTCAATGTCATCCAGACTACTGAGGGCAACCTCTGCCTCAGATACATAGCCTCAAGAAACTGTCCAGTCAGACTTGTGACTCATTTGCAAGTCCACTGAGGGCATAAACACCTGCAAAAGAGATTTCAGTCTCTTTTGCAACATAAATATAACATTTTGGAGTGATAGGTATGTATTACACAGAATACCACTTTGGAATTGTCTTTATTTCTGCATTTCTTTATTGTATTTTATTTTATTTAACATTTGTTTACTGGGAAAGTCCAACTTGGAACAAAGCCAATTTTCAGTGGAGACCTGGGGAGAAATGCTCCAGGTGCATGTCTTTGTAATGTGGGGGGAAACTGGAACACCCAGAGGAAACCTACTTGAATGCAGGTAGGGCATGCAGACTCCACGCAGAAGGCACCCCGGCTGAGAATCGAACTGGAGAACCTCTTACTGTGAGTTAATGCAACCGCTGCACCACTGCACTGTTCTTCTCTTGCACTCTTCTAATGTAATTTCAGTGAATATATGGGTAACAGTAACCTTGTCTCTCATGGACAGTGGCAATGTGTAAATGTTCTGCTCATCTCTGGCTTAATCATACTTAAAATATAAGGGATAAAACCTTAAAGGAATGTATGGCTAGGTTTATAATGATACTCATGCATCAATAGTATGTATTTCTGCATGCCCCTAGCTACTACTCCGAGGTTATTGGTGATGTGTGAGCACAGCTCTCTTTGACTAAACTGTTGTCAGCAGTTGGGAATTCCATATTTTGTCTCTTCTTCCAAAGGTAATACACACCTCGTCATTGCCCACGTCCTAAACTCATCACCCCTTGAGGTTCACAGGAACCTTCTGACAAGCTCACCAAGGACTTCTGCTTGCAAAGAGCCCCACATTCAAACTGTAAAATAGTACTACTTGTTAATGTAATACACACTTTGCCAATGCCCTTATTCTAAACTCATCACCACTTGAGGTGCACAGCAACCTTCTGCAAACTCACACAGAACTTCTGCTTGTAAGAAACCCCACAATCAAGCTGTAAAACAGTACTGCTTGTTAATGTTGGTTTCTACATTGCAACTTTCTATTACATAATAACTTGCCTAAGTGTTCCAGCTATCCATACATCACCACACCATGATTATTAGCCTTACCTTTCTGTTAGATAATTTCCTTGCTTTCAGTTCCACTTTTCCCAAATCGTAGCCAGCTAGTGTCTTCTCTGCATAATGTGTAGCATTTTTTTCAGTGACTGTGCTATCTTTTAAGCCTCTCCCCTTCCTTTAAACCAAGTACATCTGGCCCTTTTACTCTCCATTAGCAATTCTTTTTATTTGCAGTTTTCTTATCACTGTCAGTCCAGCTGCTAACTAATAACCTAAGTTTAACTTTCTTCAGCTGTCTAAAGCCCCTTAGGTTACCCTGACTACTGTTTCTTTCCTTGCATGGAGACATGTTTTCAGGTCTTTCCTCTACCTTGGTATCCCATTTAAAAAACAAACAAAATAAAGAAAACAATAAAACAAACAAGCTTACTGATTGTTATTTGGCACACGGTTCCCAACTGTGTCCAACCCACTCTGTTCATCCTCACTGAGCTCGGGCTCACACTGCTCCCCTACCCTACTGTGATTATCAAAGGAGAGACTACTGACCACCTGAGTCCCAAGGTCTCTTATCACACTTTTGATGTTAAGTAGACTAGCACCTATGTGATAGATCATGGGTACAAACTTACCAAAAGGGATGACAATGCACTTTTTGGTACTGAGCTTGAGGCCATGACTTTGACAGCAGGCATCTGTCTCAGTGAGGCCCTTTTGTAGGTTGTCCACATCATTAGGAGTTTTGATTATGCCTCCTAGTTTGCAGTCATCTGCAAGCTTCATTAGCCAAAGACCTTCTGTGTTAGCCTGTACTTCAGAAAAGTAAATACCAAACAGGAGAGGACCCAGGAGTGAACCCTGTGGTACTCCACTTGTCACTGGTCTGAAGTTGGATTTGGAGTCTGCTACTTTCACAGTGTGGGTTCTGTCAGTGAGCCAGTTGTCAACCCATCTTGTGACATAGGGATCTATACTTAGTTTAGTGAGTTTACCCATAATTCCAGAGTGAGGGATGGTGTCAAAAGCCTTGGTGAGATCTAGATAGGCTGTGTGAACCACCTTACCCTCATCTACGGCTTTGGTGACTGCTTCAAAGAAGTCTATCAGGTTTAGGAGACATGATCTGCCTTTTACAAACCCGAACTGGGTGGGGTCCAGAGTTTGGAGATTACCAATGTCTTTGTTTATAAGTTCCATGATGATATGTTCCATGGCCTTGCAGACCAGGCTCGTTAGACTAATGGGGCAGTAGTTCTCGGGGTCTGTGGTGGCTCCCCCTTTGTGGAGTGGGATAACCATTGCTGTGCGCCATTCAGTGGGCACAAAGCCTGAGGTGAGGCTGTGATTGAACATGGTGCTTAGTTGGGGTGCCAGTTCATTCTGTAGTTCATGTAGAACGCAGCCTGGGATGTTATCAGGTCCCATGGATGCTGTGTTCTTGCCTTTGGAGAGTGTGTTTTTTACCTGTGCAGCCATGATTACAGGAACTTTGCATTCCTCCAGTATAGAGATGGGCCCTTTAGGGGGTGAGAGGGGGGTAAGGTTAGCACTGAACCTATCTGCCAGGATGTTGGCGATATCAGTTGGTTCTATATATTTAGTGCCATTGTGCTGTAACTCAGAGCAGATCTGAGTGTTGCCCTTGAGATTCTTGACATAGCTATAGAATGCTTTGTGGTTGTCTTTAGAATCAGTGGCAATTTTGTTTTCATAACCAGCTTTGAGAATTTTATGAAGGATCTCAGCTTCTTACTGAGGCTGACCAGGGAGTTCCTCCAATCATGGGATTTTACTCTTTTTTTTGCAACAGTTTCTTTCTTCTGTTGTGGCGGGGGACTACCAGATTGGTTTCCTTATTTTGGAAGATAGCATCTTGGTTCTGTTAGGGATAGCATGATCCATGCAGTCATGTAAGTGCTTATAAAGTGCATTTGTGTAGGATTCAGCAGTTGGACCTCTATTGTCCATCTGCATGGGTGTTGTGAAGTTTGTCACTTCTGTCATAAGAAGCATGAAGTTGGCTTTGGAGAAATTTTTTACTGTGGTTTCCCTAATGGTGTGTGGGGGCGGGATTTTGATGTCTAGGGTGATTAGCTTCTGGTCAGATCTGACCAATGAAGAACTGACCTTTGGTGTGGAACACCAGTCGCCCATGTTGGTAATGACCAGGTCTAGGATATTGCTGCCCCTGGTGGGGGTGTGGATAAGTTGATCCAAGGCATTGGAATTTATGAATTCCAGAAAAAGTTGAGCAAAAGAGTTGGAACATGAGTAGTTTTCCCAGTTAATGGTGGGGTAGTTAAAATTGCCCATTATTAGGGTGTTGGGTTGTACCCTAATATTTTCCAGTGTATCAAGAAATGAGGTGTGGGAATCCTGGGGCATGTTGGGGGGGTCTGTAGCAAATTGCAATTTGGATTGCGGTCTTGCCCAGAGTTAGTTGCACTTGGATAATCTCGGATGCATTATACTGAGCAACTAGCCTGGAGCTGTGGATATCCTTAATGAATATGGACATGCCTCCACCTTTAGAGTTTCAGTCCAGGCTAGGTGGCTGAAAGGTGTGGTATGAATTATAGCCTGGTAATGCAGGGGTATTCTCTGGAGCCTTGAACTAGGTCTCTGTCACTGCACAGATGTCGATGTTCTCCATTTTAAGGAGTGCCTTGAGTGAATGCATTTTGAGAGTTAGACTTCTAGCACTGAGTCGCATTACCCTCAGATTTTGCTTGCTTGTACCTGTTATGGTAGTGAATTTGTCATTTGAACCTTGCCTAAAAAAGACACTATGGGGTGGCAAGAGCCTTAGCTAGTATCCGAAATCCCAATGGCGACAGGTGCAGACCATCTCTGGCAAAGCATCATGGTCTGCCGATCATGTCATCCCAGACAGACAGATACTGGATCCCCTTAGAATGACACCAGAAGCATTGCCAGTTGTTGAAGTCAGTCATTTTGTCCTTGCACTGTGGTATAATTATGGGTGATGGCAGGATGCTACTCAAGGCTAGGGTCATATCTGCCTGGTCTACAAGATCGGACAGCTCCTCCATGTCTTTTTTCATGTAGTCCAGGGAGGTACATCTCAGGTCATTCACACCAACACGGACAATGACAGAGACATATTTGTACTTGTGGAGTGACCTGAGTGTGTACGTTATGTGGCGGATCCTGGCAGCTGACAGTAACTTTCTCCTTTTTTAGCCAGGTGAGTGGAACATCAGTGTGCTTGACTATAGAGTCACCTATGACTAGTGTGTTGGGTACGTTGTTATACCTTATGGGCTGTGGTTGAGTGGCACACTGAGTTTGTGGGCTATGTGTCATTTGGGTTGTTTTGGGGGGTGGAGGCTGCTTGTGTTTCTGCTTTGGAGGTCTCTGTTGCTTGAGCAGATTTTTACTGTGAGCCTCCATGAATGTAGGTGTGTGTTTTGTGTTTCTATGTGTGTGTTTTGGTGGTGTAGGTTTTGAGGGACTATGTGATACATGTGACACAGTGCAAGTGTTTACCTTCTCCTCTTGACTGTCTAGTCCAGTCTTGGGTGAGGAGAGCTTTGCTTCCAGTTTGGCTATATAAGTGTATCTCTCACAGGTTGTAGTGTTGGGTGCTAGGAGGACAGGGTTGTCTGTGTACATGAGGCAATTGCTGCACTGCCTCAAGTTGCCCAGATTCATCAGATAGACAGGAGAAAACACCAGGAGCTGACCGTTAGACATACCTGGATAGGTGCTTATTTATTAAGTACTAAAAACTGTTTTCCTCTAGACAAGTGAGGAAAGTTGAGTGCTGTAGTAATTTGTAGCTTATTTAGTGCTTCCAACGAGTTCTGAACAAGTGCTGAGCTCAAAGAAACAGATTTGAGTGCTAAAACTAAAAAACTGGCTACTTCTGAGGGAAAATTTGAAGAACAGACTTTATGGCACCGGGAATAATTTAACCCTAGCTAAGCGGCGATGCATGAAGTGCATTCATTTATTTATTTTTTTAATATAACAGTAACAAATGTACAAACTGATTTAAACAAATTAACCAATAAAAAGCTAAAAACGGAGCTGTGTTCCAGCAGTCTTCGATCAGACAAGTTCTAACTGTATACTCCTGCTACTAGGGTGCAGGGGAACCTTCTCCAAAAAAAAGATGGTCTGGATTAGTGCTCAAGTTGTACAAACAAAGCTAGATTCAGCAGATCTGAATTTAGTCTATGCTACAGCAAACAAGGCATACCAATTTCAGAAAGAAACAGTTCAAATAAGCAGGCACAATAAGCCTTTAACCAAAAACTCCCAGCTCAGAAGGTCAGAATCTACCCTCTCCTCCCACAAGAGTGCAGACCACACCTTCTTAATGTAAAATAACTGGCCCAAAGCCCAAGTGCTTAAACCAGAACTAATACACTTTTAGAATAACAGACACTAAGCCTTCAATCAGCAACTCTCAACTTAGAAGGATGTAAGCTATCTGTCCTGCCACAACAGTGCAGACCACAAACCTTCTTAATGTAAAACAACAGGTCTGAAGCCCAAGTTGCTCCCACTAAGCTTTGTAATCACATATGCATCTCCTTCTTTCACCAGTCAACAAAGGCAGGGATATGTGCCTCTAAATAAAGCATTTTAATATAGTTTAGCATGCCGCTCTGCATAGCTATACACCACCATTGCTTGCACTGTACAGTGGTACATGGATTGACCTACTTCTGTACTCATATCTCTTCCTTCTCTCAGACCTTGTTTAGTCGATGTTACTAGTGGAGCAGCTGCCTGTAGTTGTGTGACATGCTGCACAGTGTACTTGGGTTACTATCTGTTCCTCTACACAGCTCATAGGTTCATAATTGCCATCTTAGACAATAAATAACCATTTTTTTATATAAAAGCACAAGCCACGACCACTCTATAAATCTACTTACTTCTTGCTAATACGTCAGTGTGTATTTTTCATTTTATTTAGCTATATATAGTTATTCAGTGTTATTCTATGTTTCCCTTTGCAAAATAATCCACTTAGTTACATCCCTCCATGAATAAGTGCATGTAGCTAATATTGTTTATTCTATGAATTTCTTTACTAAATTCTCTGAATCACTGGACTAAAATGGAAGGTTAGACATCTTGTTTAACTTCTATTCTCACTGTCTTAGCACTTGGGTGTCCTCAACAGTGTAGTAACTGTCATGCTCACAGATAAATTCTTATTCAACACAAATAATTCAGTCTGTGAGAGGTACAAATATTTAATTTATGTGAAGGCTTCCGTCTCATAAAAAATACGAAGTGTGACACACACTTCCGCCATAATCTAAACAAAATCACATTAAAATATTTAATGCTGAGGCTGTAAAAAACTTCACCGAAGCCTTGTAGATGTAGGAAGACTAGGTCTTAGCCTAAATCCAATATCTCATTTTCTCTGTGCAGAGTTACAGCAGAGTCACCAAAAGTCAAATAATTTCAGATTTATTATTCCAAACCACTATAATAGTAAAAGTGTTTTTATAATAGGTGATTCTATAATAGTAGGTGCCCAAATTCTCCATTCACTATGCTGGATAAAGATTGGATATTGGTGTGTTGTCTTTAAGGTGCGAGGATCTCTGACATCACAAGTGCTCTGAAGTCCCTTTCACCTGACAAATATAACTATGATATGGGGGTGAATCATATGGAAGTGAATTAACTGAAATGTAAAAGATTGTGGAGCTTGCAGAGACCTAACAGAACCCTCCATGCATGTTACAAACGCAGGCAAGACTCTGGTCCTAAGTGGAATCCTACCTTCTCCAAGAATGGAGCCTAGGTACAAAGAAAAAATAATTAGCTTCAATAATTGGTAAGGATCTACTTCTAGTATGTGTCAGCATACGAGTAGATGCCCATCAGCCCAACTTGCTTTGTCAAATATGTCATGTAGCTTTACTTACATGGCTTCAGCATTTGCTGCCACCATAGTAGTGCCTTTCTTATGCATAATCCAGCTAATGGGCATTTCCATATAACAAACATTTCAAATAAAAAATAGGATCATGTTAGGGTGAGTCTTCTCAACAAAGTGCCTGATCTTGAGGCTGCCCTACATTTGGAACACATCTATATTTGTGTAATTACTGAGATATGCAGTCAGATTCAGTAAACTCTACACAGTCTGTTTACACAGTCTGTGTGTCACACCGTGATGAGCACATGACTGCACACTGTTTTGGATTCAGTAAGTGGCTCTACAAGGTGTGTAGAGCCATGCAAACAAGGTAAACACGGTGGCATGCTAATTACAGCATAAGCAGCTGAACTGTATGCTAAGCAACCAATCGAAAATGGAGGAGCTATTCAACAAGCTATAAAGCAGCCTGAAGGATAACGATGTCCAAGTGGCAAAATTCTTTACTAATGCATTCTACGGGCACCTACAAGAATGCATGGATCGTGCCATCCCAAGCAAAACCAAGACTCACTCCTCCAGGAAAAGGAAACCAGTCTGGTGGACTCCTGCCATAAACAAGCTATATAATAGAAGGAGGAAACTAGTACAGAAAAGAGTAAAATCCCAAGAAGGGAAGACATCCCTGATCAGTATCAGCAAGAAACTACGATCCCTCATAAAATCATCCAAGGCGAGCTTCGAAAGAAAAATTGCCAAGGACTCCAAAGATAAACACAAGGCATTCTTTAGCTATGTCAAGAATCTAAGTGGCAATGCTCAGATCTGCTCAGAATTAGTGCAGAATGGCACAAAATACACTGAACCGACCAATATCGCCAACATCCTGGCAGATAGGCTCAGTGCAAACTTCACCCCACTCTCACCCCTAAAAGGGCACATAACCATACCACAAGAATGGAGAGTCCCTAAAATCACAGACACTCAGGATAAAACAGCCCTCTTCAAAGCCAAAAACACAGCATCAATGGGACCGGACGGTGTCCCAGGCTGCGTCCTACACGAGCTCAGACGAACTAACCCCTCACCTAAACACACTGCCCATCCACAGGCTATGTACCCATAGAGTCACGCACAGCAAGTTATTCCACTCCACAAAGGTGGGGCCACAACAGACCCCAGGAACTATCACCCTATAAGCCTGACTAGCTTGGTCTGCAAGGCTATGGAATGCATCATCATGGAACTCATTAACAGAGACATTGGGAACCTCCAAACACTGGACCCTATCCAGTGTGGCTTTGTTAAGGGCAGATCATGCCTCCTAAACCTGGTGGACTTCTTTGAGACAGTTACCAAGGCTATAGATGAGGGAAAAATGGTACACACAGCCTATCTAGACCTCACAAAGGCCTTCAACACCATTCCCAATTCTGGTATTATAGACAAGCTCACCAGCCTGAACATAAACCCCTACATCACAAGATGGGTTGCCAACTGGCTCATGGACAGAACCCACATGGTGAGAGTTGTGGGAGCTAAGTCTGACTCTAAACTGGTTACAAGTGGTGTTCCCCAGGGCTCAGTCCTAGGACCCCTCCTGTTTGGCATATACTTCTCAGAGGAACAGGCAAGCACAGGAGGACTATGGCTGACCAAGTTCACAGACTACTGCAAATTAGGGGCTATAATTGACTCTCTGGCTGACACAGACATCCTCCAAAAGGGTCTCACTGAGATGGATACCTGGTGTCAAAATCATGGCCTCAAGCTAAATGCCAAAAAGTGCATAGTCATCCCCTTTGGAAAAAACAAAGTACCCACAAACTACCACATAGGTGGTAGTTCCCTAAATACGGAAGATGTAATAAGGGATCTGTGGACCCAAGTAGACAGTAATCTCACCTTTGATAATCACATTGCCAGAGTGGTTAGAAAATCCTTCTACGTGGCCCACCTAATCACAAAAGGGTTTGCATCCAGATAAAAAGAGGTCATTGTGCCCCTCTACTCATCACTCATCACTCATCAGACTCATCATGGAGTACAACGCCCCATTTGGGATGTACCTTACAAGACACCTGCAACAGCTGGAAAGACCACAGAAGTACCTCACCAAGAGGGTCACTGGCCTCAAACAGATGCCCTATGCAGCTCGACTGAAGAAACTCTAGCTGTACTCGGTTGCATACCTTCTACTCAGAGGGATCTCTGCCTGACATACAAGGCCATGTCCAACCCAGAACTGATGGACATGCTCCACCTAAAGAAAACTTATCCCCTCAAGCCACACGCTCTAGGGATCTGAACCTCACCACAACAATACATAGGATGTGCTGGAGGAGTAGATTCCTGTCCCAGAGACTTTCCATGCTTTGGAACAAGATTCCAATCTACATTAGGCAGAGCTCCTCGCTAACACACTTCAAAAGAAACCTTGACGAGTGGATGGAAATAGAAAGTTTACTCCAGGAATCACTTCAGTGGGTCTGCTGGACAGAGGCACAGGGAACTAATCTAAGGGGGTGGCGAAAGCCAACACATTCTGGCTAGGCTTATAAATGCCTTCAAGCAGATAGCCTAGTACCTACCTATGAACTTATGTAGACTCAGTGCTTGTTTTTCCTGTGATTTCCAAAACCTATTGGAATACAGCCATGGAAAGGAGTCTACACAAAAACAATGTTAGGGGCTGCTGTTGCTTTAATTCATGTGTGTGTGCAACAGGCTGACGTCTATGCTGCTGCTGCTAATAGATCACAGCCAAGACAGCGAAGAATTTTAAGACCCTGTTTACCTTATCATAATCTGTATTACATGGAAATTGTAGAGTGCTACAGAGTTGATAGCTTATGTATCCCTGAATCCAAAATATTGAAAACAAGGAAATGGCATAGCTATCATCACTTGCACAGGGTGTTGTGAGGGTGGGGGGTGCAGGAAGCCTATGCTGACAGAAAAGGTTGGTGAGTGTGTGTGAGTAAAAAAAAAGAGACTCAGACAGACATTTGGATAAAGTAACAAATGACCAGTGAGACAAAATGAGCTTTAAGCTTCATGGCTTAATCCATGTAGAGTGTGTGTGTGTGTGTGTGTGTGTGTGTGTGTGTGTGTGTGTGTGTGTGTGTGTGTGTGTGTGTGTGTGTGTGTGTGTGTGTGTGTGTGTGTGTGTGTGTGTGTGTGTGTGTGTGTGTGTGTGTGTGTGTGTGTGTGTGTCTGTGTGTGTGTGTGTGTGTGTGTGTGTGTGTGTGTGTGTGTGTCTTAGGTGGCAGTGGTATGTGTCTGCATTAACACTGCCAAGCTCTGTGCTAACGCTACATCTTAGTATGTTTGCCAGGTGTGAGCAGTGCATGGTAGAGGGGTCAGTTCATCATTGTTGTACCCGACCACAAGATCTGGCTCTGCCAGGAGTTGCACTGGCACATGCATTCCCATCGTTAAATGCACTGCTGCTTCCTGTATGTGACTGATGTCTGCTGGACAAGCTCCCCTGATGCTCAGGATCATGACCCCATGACCTGCCATGACTGGGTGTGGAAACCTCAACCACTGAGGGAACAGTGAAAGTACTGCCACTATGGGAACATGATCAGGCATGGCCATGTTGGCTAACAGCAGATGATGTGGCTGACCTACATCCATGAGGATGCCCTCCCTTTCCCAGCAGATGTTCCATCACAGAAACTGCCCATTTCAAAATATCATTCATCTGATCCATTAACTCAGCAACATGGTGGAGGCAGTCATACATGTCAGTCTGTGTCACATCTATAACCCTAAGTATTTCTCTGGAGGACCTATGGAACATGCCTCTGCCTCCAAGGTGGCCCTAAACATACATTGAGTGGCATGGGAAGACACATCTAAATCAGGTGGAGGATGGACAGCAGGCCTCCTCCAAGCACCCTTAACAACCATCCTGCATGGTACCTCATCCACACTTTGGTTATGACCAGAGTCAACAGTCACTGAAGCCACAATAATCACACTTCCCTGATTGAGTGCCTCACCCATCACCTGCCCAATATCTGAGGGATCACTGGAATGGGTTGGTGTAAGCCTACTGGCTGTGTCTGATGAAATTAGAGGGGATATCTGAATGTCAACCTCAGTGTCAGATTCAGTCTCTGCACCCCCGGCTGTGTCTGTGTTTGGTCACCATCATCATCAGAGTCTACCGATACTCTAACATCAGGTGGTAAGAGTCCTACACTTCCACTGTCAGGATCACCTGTGATAATAAGCAACACAGGAAATAAATTAATAACTACACTACTATAGTCAAATGTATGCTAACAAACTAATAGTGGTGGCACTACTACAGACAGTACAGCAATTCACATAACAGTCATGTCACCCACATCAGACATATGGATAAAATATATAAATTCTTTGAACTGCTCATCGCTTCTGACAGAAAATATATTTGGCTTACCATGTGCAGTTGAGACTATGCATCCCATTGTTGATGGTCCTGGAAGACGTTAAGCAAAAGGTAAGGATAACCTCATCACAATTAACAGTAACACAGGAGGTTAAAACATTTTGCCCTTTATATGTCTATTAACAATACTTTTAACAAGAACTTGGATGACATGACCAACCTAAGCCCATGTGCAATCAAAATGTGTTGTTAAATGTAGCAATCTACAACTCTACCCCCAAAAAAATTATTGTTAAGCAGAACTTATGTATTGCTGTCCATATATATGTACCCATCTGATCATGGGCCACTGCAGCTGCTCTCCTCCATGAAGATGAAATCATGTCAGTGGCCCTATGCCACACCTGATCATATGTCCTGCTGTGGTTGCCTACTGCATTCATGTTAGCAATTATCTGCTGCCAAAATCTGTATTCTGCCTGACATATCTCCACATCCCTCTCTAGCAGAAAGGCACCATGTTGCCTAAAAGCTTCCACAATGACCTGATTCTCAGGGTCACTGAAGAGTGGTTTTCAGGGATTGGGACACCTGAGTGCCATAGTCCTAGGTGACCTAAAACACAACAGAAGGATAATACACATAAGTATCACACAACTAAAAGTCCTGTTTCCAGATAACACTTAAAAGGTAGCATTTCTCAATTGCCCACTGGAGAAACATAAAACAGTCAAGACATTGAAATATAAAAAAAGAATTGTTCAGTTGTAACATATTACATTCATACACAAAGCAAGGTTGGATGCAAAACAAGGAGATTAACAATAGCAACATATTCTTGTTTGTGCCAAAACAGAAATGAACTTTGCTCCCTCACCCCCAAAAGAACAGGCAAATGACACATTTTGCTAACAAACCATCAGTGAACTGCTAAAAATGCTGTCAAGTGAACTGTCCCTGAAACATGTCTAAATATTTAACACAGAACATTCCACTTTAAGCTGTTGCCAACCATGTGTACCTGTGATCAGCACTCCCCTAGAGGTGTGTATAGTTAATCCTAGAAGGCTAACACCCTTGTTTCATTGAGAATATAGGATATTTACCATTTCACAAAAATAACAATAGAAGCCTCTACACAGAAAAACAGTTGTAACATTAGCAGTTGTGATGACAGTTAATAAGGCTATGCATCTGAGAAAGTGAAATGCCCTGAAAAACATGTCCATGCCATCAATGCATTTCTAAGAAATGCATACAGACAAAAGTAGCATTTTCTAATGCAAATATATATTAACAGATTTTTCTTAATGACATTTCAGCATATGCAGTATATAGCTGAAAAATGCAAGCATGCCATCTCAAGGTCAGTAGTCTTCTGTGCAGATATATCCCAGAGTGATAGCCTCTTCTATGTTATCCACATAAACAATTCTCCCTACCTTCAAGTTCCCTAGCTGCACGATTCCCTTTTTATGGTGTAGATTCAGGGCTGTGTGAATGAGGTGTGAACTCATTAGAATTGCTGAATCCCATTTACATGGCTCTGTGTTGCAGATGTAAATATGTGCAGGCACTCCCTCAGTGTTTGTTGATAATGGATTGCAACTGTGAAGGGTTACTGGTAGGGAGAAGGAAAACACAACAGGAATTCAGACTGCCTTAAGTCTAGTGAGTGTGTCAGCAAGGTTAGACTTACAAAGTGTAGAAGTAATTGTACCAAGGTTTTAAATGTAAGTAAGCAGCACACATTCACAGTTTCTGTTCAGTAACATACAACCTCCCCTTCATTTCTTGACAACTGCATATTATTGCCATTTAATATCCTCACACATTTTAAGGACAATGATACAGAATGCCTTACAGACTGCATCTCAGATTACTCCTCAGATAAGACAAGAATGAGCAACAAACACAGAGAAGTAATAGAGCTGCATTTATGCAAGCAATAGACATAAATGGTTGTGTGATCACTCAGTGTACTACATTTGAAATTAAAGGGGAACCATACCCACAGACTCAAAAAATATGTTTATTTCACCATGGTTTGGTGTTTCCTTTTAACACCACTCTAGGACCATTTACATATTTTTAAATATTTTTATACATAATTTCTGAGTCTGACCACATGGGGTCTGGCATCTTGAAGTAATTTTGATTTATTCTGCCTCTAGGTATCCCATAATGCAGTGCTTGTCTGTAAGAAATTACACCATGCAGGCTTCCTCTTTCCTACAGCTCCTGTCACTGCATTGATTTTACATGCACACACTGCTTTCTTTCATTCAGTTAGTTTTAAATAACACTTCATGCAGTTCAATGACTACTTAAAACACAAACACTACAAATGCCACAGAACAGAACAGCTTTTTACTGCTGCTTCTCTTTAGAATGGCTAAACTGCAGTCTTTTGTGAACCCTGAATTGAACTGCTTTGACTCATCTTCCATCCCCCTTCACACCTAACTTCCCTAGCTGTCAAAGTGCTAAGGGTAATTTGAGCCACTTTCTGCTGTGATTGACAGCTCACAGCAGGAGATGACTCATGTACTGTTTCCTGGTTCTAGCCTTTACTTTCTGTATGGGTAGGGGAAGGACCAGGGAGCTGTGACATCACAGCGTGGGTGGGTTTTTAGGACAGTAGTGGTGATGTCAGTTTGGGGAGTGAAATAGCCAGAAAACTACCCGTATTCAGTGGCCTTGATGACATCACTGAATTGGAGACTGCAGCAAGCTTTTTCAGGTTGGAACAAAAGTCTATATACATATATATATATATATATATATATATATATATATATATATATATATATATAAATGTATATATATGCACATTGCAAGGATTACTTTAAGCATTCTGTAACTATAGTTTGTAGTTGATAGGACGTATACTTAAATATAGTTTAGATAAAATATTTGTATAATTGTGATAGTGTATTGTATGTCACATATAATGGCACTAATGTTATCTCTTTTTTTCTCTCTCACTCACTTCTATGTTCACCCATTGAATTAAAGTTCAGTGACTGGGTAATCAGGGAACATTAAACAACGAGCATGGAAATTATCGAATAAGCTTATCTTTGAAAATAATATCATCAAATGGCCATTGTTGGCCAACATCGTGAACAACCTTCATAAAAAACACCTTATCAACCAATGTAGGGGGGCTTTGCTCCATATCTCCCCACACCCCCCAATATGGGGGGTTGCACCCCCAACCCACCCCAAATTATATATACCAACTCTGAGTTCGCACTACAGTTTGTTTATCTTATCTTACACATCATGGTACTTCCTGGTTGTTGGCCAACTATGGCCATTCAGTGCTATTGTTTTCAAAGATACGCTTCTTTGCTAATTTCCACATTTGGTGTTTAATGTTCACTGATTAGCTGTTCACTGAGATTTTAATTTGATGGCCAAACATAGACCCCTTTCACCCCAACTCTTATCTCTTTTTTTCTATTATGTGTCTTCAAAATCTCTCCATGTCATCCATTTGTAAAAAATCATTAAATGCTTCACAGCACAGTGAGGAAGGCCAGCCCCAGTGTGTCAGCCTGCCCCCACTCCACCTGCTCCAGCATCAGTGCCCAGCACATCTGGGACCCAACCTGGCACACTGCCTCTGCTGCCCCTGCACTACCTGTGTCCATAGCTAGCACTGCCCTGATATGCCTTATATCATATGACTGCCCTATGGCACATAGGATGAGAAGAAATCAAGCACTTCAGCACCCAGCAGAGTAAGGGGACAGTGATAACAGTCCTGTGGGTAAGGACTTGATTCTCACTGTCTCCATCTTTGGTGGGCATGAGCTTGTGTTGTACCCTCCCTAACTGCAATCATGGTGTCCCCCAACCTTTTGTGTCCCTCGCTGTCCCTCTGTCTTATTTTGTTTGTCTTATTTGTTTACATTTGTTTCCTTACCTACACAACTTACTCGACCCAGAAATACCAACATCCCTTACTCAGTATTCTTCTCTTACTGAATTAAAAAAAATGGAAACCTGTCTTACAAAAAAAAAAAAAAAAAAATATATATATATATATATATATATATATATATATGTCTCCATTTTGCACGTGTCTTCTTTGACACACTTGATTTGGTCAAATTGGCTATACAACAATTGTATTGTTGTCACCCCACTTTGTGGAGGTGACAGCCCAAATTCAGCTAATATTCTGTACAAATTTTCAGTTTACACTGTTAAAGAAATGGATACCTATGGTTCTTTCCTATCTCCTTCCTGCATATTTCTGTATTTATTTCCCTTTGTTCTTCCCCCTGCTTGTCCCCATTTCACCACTTTCTTATCTATTCCATTTTAACATCTGTAATCTGGTAAAAAATAGAATCACACACAACACACATAATGACCAAACTAAAATAGCAATGGTACTTTTCACTTTTTGGCCACTGTATTTGTGCAGAGCTGGGCAATGTGCACCAATGCCAAGCAATGAAAAACAGCCCTTCTGTGGTGTGGTTTACCTCCTCGCAATGCTGCTTAAACACTCTACGCTAAAGCAAAATACAGTAACACAAGGTGAATGTAGTACAAGAATAATTTCATTGCATTATCACTATTTATTGAATTAGTAGCAAAACAATGAATGTAGTAAAACAATAATTTCATTGCATTATCACTACTTGTTTAAAAAGTATTACATGCACCTGGATTCGAACTCAGGATCATCTGGGCTAAAAAAAATGTGCCAATGCATTTACACCTGCTGCCAAAGAGTCAGTTAAGCAGCAGATGTTATTCATAAACTCAATACTAACTCTCAGAATTTTAGCAATGAGACTAGTCTTTGCACACTGCTTAACTATCCGCAAACAGGAAAAGCAGTAGAATTGTCTATCCCGCATGTGCAAGCACTTTGCTAGCCATTGTGCAAACCCACTGCTCACCATTACACTATGCAAATGAAATATTAGCATGTATTAGTTCTGTTTACTGTCCATTTAGTCTTCCTGGCATGGAATTACATGTGGTAATATAATAAAATGAAGGCCCTATCTAAGAATATGTCATATATTTGCAATGCAACCTCTCCCATGCACTGCAACCCTGGTCTTTCAGTACTTGTTCACAAATATACCAGCTGCACTACATACATTAATAAGAAATGTTGTGTGACATACCATGCACATTTTTAGAATAACAATATGTATTCAGATTTTCAAATACATGTAGTAATGTGGACACCTGGTTGCATATAGTTTGTAAAACGGTCTCTTAAACTATACCTACACATTAGAACACAACCACCAAATACTACTCATTGCACACTCATCAATCTGATAACATGCAGAACTTGAACTACTTTAACAGTTGCACATGCCTACACATCCATATCATGCAGGCCTCGCAACAGCTTCTCAGGTCTTGCATCACTGGGTTTCAGCATAGGGGGAGTGTTGTCAATGTTGTTATTAGCAGGGAATTCCACTTTGCAGAAGGTTCCAGCAAAGCTAGAACTTCCACTGAGTGACCTCCCAAACATCTTGTATCAGAGGCACATGGGATATATGCAAATGAACCTTATGAACATCAGGTGTTTCAGCTCAGTGGCAATTTTGAATACCCATGACTTGTTTTGTCATTTTAATGGACAATTTCAGGCCTATAAAGCCAAACCCCACTAGCTGTGGATATGCATATTTTGGCCTTATTATGACCTCATCAGCACAGCACAAGCAGAGTGTCTGACTAAGTATTAGAAACACAGGACTGTTATACCCAGCTGATGTCCATTATCATGAGGGTCACTGCAAAAATATCCCAAATAACAAACTAAAACAATGAGTGAGAAGGTCACTTAAAACCCAATCAGTAAAAACAAAAATGAAAACTCCACCAAACCTAGAACTTCCACTGAGTGATAATAAGGCTGAAATATGCATAGTAGGGTGTACATCAACATGCATCCACCTGAGTTGGGGGGCAGCACCTGATCCATGCACGTATAGACACATCTTGACTCTCCTCATCTGTGAAGTAAACTAATATGTCATCATAGACCTTTTCTAAATGGACACTAGTAATACCTCAGCTGTGTGCACCAGACTTGTGTGAGTTGTTAATGCTACATTACTGTCTGTTACATCTGTTAGATGTCCTCAAAGAAGTCATTGGGGGATGCATGATGACAATATTATCTTTCTGTGGAACTTGACCAGGTCAGGGCATCTGACACAAATCCCCATTGAGGTATTCACTCAGGACTATCAGATGTGGCCATAAACACCTATATCACCATGTGGGTAGACCAGTGGACCACATACATGACATCTAAATATGTTGAAATGTGTGAAGTGACATAAATCTCATGTCCAGTTATCAGGTCTGTACATCAGGGCTGTCTGCTAGGCCCTTTCTAAGGCACAGATGTCATGAATAACATACACATCCTGTGTCCAAACAGCTGTCTGAAGGACTACAAATTGTGGGCAAACTTTGACTTCAACTGTGATATTAGTATAATACAGACAGTATAAACACAAATCACAGACTGCTGCCACAGCCATGACTATGCATGTGATGAAACAAAAGCATGGTGGGATTTGTTATGTTACGAAATTAAATGCACAACCCAAGGATAATGTAGATATCACACTCTATAAGTAGACCAGCTGGTATGTGACCCACATCCTTAGGTAGATGGTATGTGGAACATCCACCAGGATGTGGCCACAGTGTTGACTACTCCCTTGTACGTAACACAACTACTGAGTATGTGAAGGACATCCACATCAAAGGCCATAATACCTCCATTGTTCACAGCCTTTATCACACCAATAACTGAGTACAATGCACCCTTCTTCATGTACCTCCCTACACATCTTCCAGTGATGTTTAACTGAAGTGTACCACCTTTGCCACAGTGAGCTGTCACACATCTTATTGGACATACCTAGGTATTTTTTGTTGTGTAAAAAATACTGTTTGATGGTGCAAAACACCCATCAAGGTGTTATACCAGATGCATGTGTAAAACCTGATGATGCACGCAGTACATATATAGTTATTTGATAACATTGATGGCATGAGTTACATTCATGACAGTCTGGGTTGTGCCATATTTATCTGCCATGCACACCTGTCAACTAGCCTGTAGTGATCCTAATATAATATACAGGTAAAGCAGTTTCCCCTCCTAACACTTCCAGTAGATATTACAGTGTCAGGATGGTGTGCTTGATTGCCCTCATAGATTGCTGACATGTCATAATAGTTGTACAATTGTGTTTGTGCAGAACCATCTATGATCACTCATAATCACATATGTTATGTCACAGACATGGAATTACTGGTGTTATTATTCTGATATTGTCCATGATTCTGCATGCTTCTTTTACTATTGTCCATGAGCCTGTAACTATGTCCCACTTGTTGGAGACCTCTGTTGACATTATACTGATATTCAGGCAACTTAGTTTCACAATATGTACCCAACCCCACTTGAATATAATATCCCTGATAGATATCCTCTGCATTTTTCATGTCAGGATGCTTATCTCACGAAGACATTTTCTCCATTGTTACGTCACCCTTTGTGACAGTCACATAATATACATTTTCAATGTGCAGTCCATACTGCATCATACCGATATGTGAATACTGTACTTGCTACAGCTCTCTTCCATTGACATGCCCTCATCTGCTGTACATTAGGATGTTTCACCTGTCCTCTTTCTGTGTTCATTCCTACAATTCATCTGTGAGTCCCTATTTAATAAGCACACTTCCCTTGACTGTTTATTTTAAATGACAGTCCATGTACACTTACAGATCATTTATACAGCTTTTGTACAGAGTGCCTGGAATAGGATTTCACAATACTCTGCACTGCATACACTGTCCTGTACTGTGTTTGGACCATATACATTACTATATCTTAAACCCTGGTAATTATTGTGACAGTCCGTGTAATTCTGATAACCTAGTTTGCGCTGAGCTGAACAGGATTGCTATCTGTGTTGTTTTACACAGTTTTCTGGCCAACACTGTTGCCAGCCACAAATCATGCTTTTTTACATTTAAAAGTGGTGCACAGCATGAATATATAATTAGCAGTGCTACTCACTGCACAAACACGTAAACTCTGTGTAGGGTTTGCACGAAGCCTATACAAAGTTTATTGAATCCCAGGGATGGTTTAAATGTAAAGAAAGCACTCCCTCCACACCTGAGTTTTGGGCTTACTCTGTCTTTGGATCCAGTGTGACTGTGGTGGTGTCTCTGTATGTGGTAAAGAACATATCACTTCTAAGCAGATCTCAGAGTTCCAGAAATGGAATTCAGAGAACTCCATGTCACCTTAAACTGGAGAAACTATCAGCTAATAGCCTGTTACAGGACATCCTCCATGTCCCCTGATAATTATGTAAGATTCTCAAATGTACTCAATGAACACCCTATAAACAAGTGCTCCTTATGTCAGAAGATTTAATTCAACTGTATTGTTATGTTTGTAGCAACTTTTTTCTTTTTTCCTCAACTTAGAGTTGAGAGGTGCATCAGAACTGGGAAATGCACAGGGTGCCAGATAACGTAGCCACATTTATGCCTCATGAGACATATGAAACCACTAGAATGGTCCCCCCAAGATTCCTAACCAAGTAGATAATGGGCTTAAAAACTGAACCATAAAGAGAGACTGGAAGCCCGGTTTCTTTATTCAGAATCTTATAGGCTCTTGAGATCTGTGCTCTGCCTTCTGTGCAATTAGATATCTCAGTTATCCTGGACCTCTTGCATCTCCAGTCCAATAATTCCACAGATACTGGAACCACAGGCCATCGTCTTCACCAGCAACTAAATAAAATGTGATGGAGACAGATTCATTACACTTAGCCTACCCCACCACTGGAATAAACTGCCTCTGCAGATTAAGTGGAGTTACACATTATCAGCCTTCAAAAGAGGATTAAGATGATTAGCAGGATACCCTCAAATTCACATTGGGTTGATTAGCCTAGCCCTCCCAGAGAAAAGGGGGTACAGCCTAAGTATAGGTACTGGAAAGGTATAAAAGGTCATAAGACATGGTTGACTTGAAATTTCTATGAGTCCTATAAATGTCTGCATTAATGAAAACTGAGAAAGACCAACATCAGTCATATCATTGTGGTACAGAGGGCAGTGGTACTGCAGAACACTTATATTTCTGTCCGGCAAATTTTTCACTGTATACAGTTAAGAAAGTTTTAAATTAAAATAATTTGCCTTGTTGCTAAAGGATGATCGAAAAACAGATGCTATGTTAAGTTCCTTGATAACAGCTATCATTCATACACTTACATTTGGCATACCTTTTTTTCACAATGTTTAAAGTCGAATATTATATAATTTCACATGCTGTGATATGTGACAACACTCTTAAAATTTTACATCCGGGGCTTCTAACCCTGACTGTACCACCAATAATTGTAGTTACAGTGACTGACAATACCTCATCTCAGATATATGACTACTAAGGCATCCACTTTGATACTGTGACAAGTATAGTGATGATGAGTTTGGAGATGATGTGGACGGGTCTATATCCCTTCACCAAAGTGACACTTCAATGAATGGCATTTCATCAGAAATGCCGTTCACTGAATTCCACTCATGCGGGAGGCTGTGCCCCCACACCCCCGCCGCTAATTATATATACTAACTCTGAGATCGCACTACAGTTTGGATAGGGCAAATTTCCTAATCCTCACTGTACTACAGTTAGATGAATGGCATGTTCAATGCAATAGCACCGAAAATGCCATTCGATCAACTGATATTTCACTGGAGTGATAGGAACCCGATGTAGACGGCAGACATATTTATGCAATACTCAGCATGTCATTGTCAAGTAGAAGGATGTCTAATAAGTTAAGATGAAACATATAATCTGAGAAAAGTATATGAAAAATACTGCACAGTTATTAAGAACTATGTTTCTACCATCACATGACTGACATTTTCTATGACCATGAAAACAGAGCTTTAAGGCCTACTGTCATTCCATGCCACAAAGATGTAGTGCACTTAATTCTATATATCTTCTTTAGTTGTTAAGTTTCAACATATTTATTTTATTGGGTATTTTGAAAATTAATGTTGCACTGTAGCCAATTCAGCATAGTGTAGCTGCTGGTATTATTCATATTTGCATTTAGTTTTTGAAGTTTATTTTAACAAATCTTGTCCCTTAAAGGGTTTCTGGCTCAGTGGAATATAAGGCACATAAATCCATAATGCATAAATAATAGTCTTCTCAATAAAGTACACATTTTACTCTTTACTTCTCTTTTTTTAATGTACCATATTTATTATGCATATAGTGTGCTTACAATGCAGATAGCGTATTTACTACCATAGTTGATATGTGTTGATATGTTGGGTCTTACTAAGCAAACAAATCTGTAATATACAAGTAACAACCTTCTCAGTAAAGTGCATATTCTGCTCTTCAATATGTATTTCTTTGTAGTTGCCTGGGAGACACCAGGCTGTGTCTATCAAGGATGATGTCTTATAATGCAGAATTTCCATGATAAATAATAAATATGGCCATCTGCTGCTTCTTTCCTATGCAAGGGAAAGCTAACAAAAAGATGCAGCTAATTAGATCCTGCTACATGATATATGTTGTGTGATCATTTCTTGTAGGATTAAATGTCTGTCTGATCCAGAATTTGATCTGTGTTTGCAAATATCTAGTTTTTAAGTCTGCCATTATCTAGTTTATCCAAAGTCTGATATAAGCATTGCTGTCTATTGTATCAAAATGGATCTGTCATTCTGGAAATAATACTACAGCAGGAGTGAAAGTTTCTAAATGTTCTTCTACTACTTAGTGGTACAACTTTCCATGACCTTTGAACTTTAGAGTCCTTTTACTGTTTATGTAGATTAAGCCTTTCATAAAAGAATAAATCTGACTGCTTATTTAAAGGTCACCTTACTTCTTCCTATCTGTTTTGGATTTTCTTACTCTTCAATAATTTTAAACAGCATGATTTTTCGCTATACTGTAGTGAGATGCTTACCAAAACATTGTTTTTATACAAATATTGATCAGTGAATATATTACGGTTCTGTTCAGTTCATCTTTGTAAGAACATGCTTCTGACTTATACTACATTCTGGCTTCAGCTGCATATGTCTTCTGCTTTTAAAGGACAACAGTGGTATTCTGTTATTAAATGCTCAACTTATCTGTCCTTCGTCTCCCTATTTACTGTCCCTGCTATGAATAAATGACAATGCAACATGTAAAATATTTTAAATCAACTGTTTTTCTCTACTAGAACAGTACCTTACTGTACTGTGGTGGTTTCACTTTTAAAAAACATTTGTCCCATCCTAATAATGCTTGCTGCAGTCTCCAATTCATTGATGTCATCAACACCTATGAATACAGGTAGTTTTCTGCCCAATTCCTTCCCCAAACTGCATTTCCACGACCTTCCTAAAAGCCCACCCAAGCTGTGATGTCCCAGCTGCCTGGTCCATTCCGTACCCATACAGAAAGTCCAGGCTAGAACAAGGAAACAGTACATGAGTCAAGTCTCCTGCTGTGGGCTGTCAATCACAGGTGGTAACAGCTCAAATTACCCTTAGCACTTTGACAGCTAGGGAAGTTATATGTGAAGGGGGGTGGGAGATGAGTCAAAGTAGTACACTTCAGGATTCCCAAAACACTGCAGTTTGGCCATTCTAAAAAGGAGCAGCAGTAAAAAGCACTTTGAAAGTCTGTTCTGTGGCATTTGCACTGTTTGTGTTTTAAGTAGTCACTGAATGGTATGAAATGTTACTTAAAGCTAACTGATTGAAAGACAGCAGTGTATGCATGTAAAATATGCATACATGACATATTTTTTACAGCCAAGCACTGCATTATGGGACAGACTAAACAATCAGAATTATTTCAAGATGCCAGACCCCATGTGGTCAGACTCAGAAATTACGTATAAAAATTTTTTAAAACCTGTAACTAGTCCCAGAGTGGTGTTAAAATGTAGGAAACCCCCAAACCGTGATAAAATAAACATGTTTTTTGAGTCTGTGGGTGTGGTTCTCCTTTAAGAAGAAAAGCGGCAGATAAAACCTGAGTCAGAGAAATTTAGTCATTCTAGCCTCTACAACCTCCCACTTAACTAAATTATCATGAGAAATGAGTCAGAATAAATCTTATGCTAAGTACTTTTGTTTGTTTTCGTAAGACTCAGTAAGGTCAGCTGAGTCTATTATAAACAAAACAACTGATGTAATTAGACAGTAGTCGCCCTGTGACAATAAAATGTTTTGGGATAAACTGAGTAATTTTTTCAACAGCTTAACTGTGACAAGGCTGATGCATGGGCTAAACCAAACAGACACACACACAAATAATGAATGTGTACAGTCTGCTATAGCAAACATCTATGCCAGTGATGATGAACCTTTTGGGCTCGGCGTGTCAAAAATTTGGAAAATGCCTATCTTGACTCTAGTGGCGTGTCACCCCCCTCCCCTGTGTGAACAAAAGAGAAACAATTCTTTATACATTAATTTATTTAAAGAAATAAAGTCCAATCATGTGTGCTGCTATGTATTATAAAAGTAAAATAAAAATCACTGATTTACAGTAGAGGAAACGATATGCACATTGATAGTTGGGCTTAAAATAGTGCAACAAAAAATACCCTACATTTTAATTGTAATTTTGAATTGAACTGAAAAAAAATGGAATACACTGCATTTGATTTGATTAACACCAGTTAATGACCTTTTTTGTTGCTGAGTTTTAATAGATAAGTGCAGGGTCACATATTTCTTATATTTTTGTTCATTCAGTTTCCTTGGTAACTTGGGCATTGGTTGAACACTGGTGTGTCACCCAAAACGTCATGGGGTGTCAGCTTTGACAAGCGTGTCATAGGTTCGCCATCACTGATCTATGCTGTAATTGTTGTTGGCCTTTTTAGTTCTACCCAGGAGAGGGCTCTAGACTATAAACTCACTTAGCCCATTAAAAGAGAGCAGGGACTCAAGAACTTCCTTAAATTTACAGTACACAGTAAGCAAGTGAGGGATGTGATTAAAAAAGGGTCTAATGGTGTTTTGGGCTCACAGTTTGGTGTTTTAAAGCTCTATGGTATATTATAATAGTCTTAGGAAATAAAATACTGGGGCATAGCCATGATTCCAGTGTCCATACTGTTAGCTCCCTCATCCCAAGTAGCGTAACTGTACTATTTATTACAGTATACATAGCCTCACTAATGAAATAAAGGTACAACACTCTTTTACAATGATTATATTACATGTCTGTAACTGGATAAACAGAATACAACAAGTATAAATCATTCTGAACAGTTAATGTAACCTTGCTGACTATGGTACAGTTTTAAATGTATTTGTATGTTCCCATCTGGAGTATTTGGCACTGTTTTGCTCGAGAAAATGTTGGACATTTCATTTCTGCATTACCTCTCAACTGTCCAGATTTCTGCAGAATGTTTATATTTGCTTATATTTTTGGTCTATTCCTCATAAAATTTGTGGTTTCTAGCAAATCATTCTTTGAGGACTGAAATCACTAAATAATGGGAGTGGGAGGTTGGCATAATGATTAAGGTGTTTACCTTACAGACAGAAGGTGCAAGGTTTGACTCTCACATGAGGTAACTGGTTAGCCATAAAATGGCCCACAAAGGCAGTTAGCCTAGTACTAAACTATAAACTAAACATTCAAGTTTCAGGCTTCATATCCTTTAGGAAATGCATGCTAAAACAAAACCTGTCATTCTAGCAACTTTCTTAGTTTATAAGAGCAATAAATAAAATCTCTCCATATTTTTAGGCCTTTGTCCCTCCAATTATTTTTGGCTTTCTCCAGAATTCTTTTGCTGTGAGGTTGAGAGTTATGATTTGTGCGGAGTCTGGCTTACATGGAGTATGCCTGATTACTGACTACAATTGTGATAGAATATCAGCTGTAGCATCCACAGGAGTATATAAATCATATAGTAACATTCTGCTATAGGTTTTCCCGGCTAAAGATTGAGGGGAATATAAATATAAAAGGCTATGTTTATTTCACGTGTGCTCATAAAGTACATTTTCTTATTTTCTTGCTGTCATGACACTCCACTTGGATGGAGACAGTGAATAGATTGCAACAATTCCTGACAGTAAATGTTTAATAATCTGCCTGAGCTGTTGAATTCTGAAAAAAAAGATCTAGATGCTGGAAAAATACCATCTACAAGAGATAATGTGAGCAGATCACATATGTAATCTTTAAGCAAGCTCTAAAATATATATCAGCCTTTTTGTGAAATGGCTTTTAAAAGTTGAAACTTGTTCCGTATAAATCATCCACACACACACACACACACACACACACACACACACACACACACACACTCTCTCTCTCTCTCTCTCTCTCTCTCTCTCTGCAGGGAGGGCATGAAAACTCTGCATAGAAGACAACTCAACCAGGAACCAGATTTGAGAGAACAAAATGCAGTGAGGTAGCAACACTAATAGCTGCACCACTCCATGCTAGTGATTTGTACTGCAGTATCTAGCTTGTTTATATAGTCTGCTGTGAAAAATAGGTGGAATAATTTGCAAGTAAAAATACATATTTGTCATCATGGTTCTTGCTCTATCGTGGTCACTAATATTGTGGTATAGCAATGAAATGTAAAAACAAAGAAGGTTTGAAGCACCACCCAAAATGATGTGACTATAACCCAGAAGCCTCTTGTTCAGTTAGTTTGAATTCTGGGTGGAATAGAAAAGGAAGGATGGGCATAAGCAGCTATTGCAAGCACCCATCATCGGGGAGGAAGGCATCTCAGGTATGCTGCCTGGGTGATACTTAGAGTGAGGCATCTCTGCCTTACTGTCTGGGTGATATCTAGAGGGGGGCATCTCTGACATGCTGCCTGGGTGATACCTAGAGGGAGCACTGAGGGTTACTGCCATTAGGAATGCGTCTGCTGAAAACAAGTTGCCCAGCAGTGCACCTCATTTGCCAGCAAATACATTTGTGGATGTATGCATGTTTTCCATTTTAATGTGAATCTATGCATGCTCCCCATCAAAGGCAGCTCACAGTGGCAATCAGGACTGCTGCCACAGGGTTTAGAAATTCAGGTGGGTGGACTGATTCACCTGACAAACTGATTACCCCCTTCTGTATCACCTTTTACCTCTCATGAAGGGATGAGGTTTGTGAGGATATACCAGACAGCAAATTGGCAAGAGGACTCTCTTTGAAAGCAGTTTGGCCTGGTTCTCATTCTGGTTTAAATGTGTGATGCAAAGAATCACAGGCCTCTTACCCTTTCCTGTAAAGGGCTTGTCACTTAACATCTTTGACTGGTGAGCCTTCCCAATGGTTTAGATTCCATTTGCAATAAATAGGTAATTTGGGTGAAGGTAGTGGTGCCATAAGGTTAGTCAAGTGGACATAGAAGAAAATAAAAAGCTCACATTATTTATTTATTTTTTTCCTTAGGAAGTCTTAGCTGCCAAAATGTCCTCTCATTTTATTTAAAAAACTTTGAAGTTACTGCACCTTAGTCTAGCAGTTTGACATATCTTTCTGACCAAACTTACTTGCGACCATGTTGACCAAGGTCAATGGTTTTACAGTCTGCATTGCTGATCACCAGTTAACATATGATAGATAGGGACTAAAGCATCGCAGACCACGCCACTAATCACCAAGTTAAATTTCAGGGTACAGGCTTTAAATCATGGCATCAATTCATATGCAATAGATGAATGGCATTAACAGTGTATGTCAAATACACACAACTATCTTTGGTTATGGCAAACACCTGCCATATCCAAATAAGCTTTATGATGAACAACTGCAGAGCAGAGTTAAATTTACTGGCATCACCATATTTTGTCTGCCTTGCTCTTAGCTTAGTACCGCCAAGCGCTATCCAGATCATTTTGCATATGCATATACAGACATACACTCAGACACACACTCACAAACACACACACACACATGCAGACACACTATCTCTCTCTCATGCACACACATACACACACACACACACACAATGTTTCAAAGGAGGGTCACTTTTAAAATAAACGAGCTGTAATATGCATATAGCTAAAACATTTTCCTTTTGAAAGGCAGATTATCACCAGTTAATAAGACACCAAACTTCAAGCACAGACTCCATTAGGACTGTTTTTTAATCAGATCCATCACTCGGCTAATGTACACATACATTTAAACTGACAAATAAACTACCAGTCACGAGCTTTTGAAACTGAATAATAAAAGTCCTTATTTAAAATAAATAAAATTAAGAAGTTGTCTTTTTACAAGTAAATGTACAACAAAAAAAAGCTTGCACACAAAAAATATAAGGCAAAAGAGTTATACTGATGCAGAACAGGATTATGGTCAAATGTGGCTTTAGACAGGGTAATGGACCAGTGACGCCCCCCCCCCCAGACTTAGCATGAGAAACAGTTAACTTCACTTGCCTTGAAATTCACATTCACAGAAAATGCATCTGGCCAGTGGTGGATTATCTTTACATATATATCTACAGACAACCCCAAAAACCAGCAATTATAGCTACATTGACTGCATCCTTCTCAGATGTCAGTGACAAAAACTAATAACAATAATAATGACCAAAGTCACATATTTCTAATTTGATTCACACAAACTCACAGTAGCCGAAGCTCTGTTCTTCTTCTTCTTTCGGCTTTTCCCAGTTAGGGGTCACCACAGTGGAACTCTGGTCTGCTAATGATTGGCAGGAGATTTATATGGTGCCAGCTCAACACCCAACCTTCAACAAAGGCACACCCTAAGCATGTCTTTCGAATGCCACTCGACCGTGGGGAGGACATGTAGACTCCACACAGAAGGCGCTCCAGCCGAGAATTGAACGGGAGAACCTCTTGCTGTGAGGTGACAACGCTACTGCTGCACCACCATGGCTTCCCTTCACAGTAGCCAAAGTATTCCAGCTTATTTCACACACACACGCACACACACACACACACACACACACACACACACACACACACACACACACACACACACACACACACACACACACACACGCTAGTCTTGCAAAGCCAGACTGATGTTTAAACAGTAGCCAAAGTATTCCAGCTTATTTCACACACACACGCTCACACACACACACACACACACACACATGCTAGTCTTGCAAAGCCAGACTGATGTTTAAACAAGCAGTTGATAACACCATAAGATACTTTCATCTTTAGAGAGCCCACCACATCCACCAGCAGTTATAACCAGTTTGTTGACTGTGTACACCCATTATTGTTATGAAGAAATAAATTACATGTACTTTATTGGTAGCTTTGAATGAATGACATGAAATTCTATACAGATCACTAGCATCCTACCAGAAGATTCAGCCATGTGTAGAACAGTTTACATGAAGTATTTATAAGAGGATAGGAAATATCAACCACTTGATAACTAATGCCAAGTTAATGCACACTATCTCTGGAGAAGTAAAACTCATCTGAATTACTCCACATTAAAGACAGCCATTACTAATGCAGAGGTTGCTGCTGGCAAACAACTATGTATTTAAGTGCTTCATCTACAAATGCAGTGCCTGCTGCCCTTGAAGAATAAATCGCCTGTGCTGTATTAAAAAACAGTGTTCTGATGATATTGCCATAACATTTCCTGAGCTAGATCAGCTATGCGATTGGAAATAAGTGGCAAACAATGACAGGTTCTTGGTTACGAGGCATGCAGTGAAGATCACTAAGGAGTCTAGCACAAAGCCCATTTGCTTGAAATCACTGAATGGTTAAATTATTTGCTTGGTGTCGCACAGGAGGTAATGAAGGTGGAAAGATTCAGACCCTGCACCCTTGCTATAGGCAGCAGCTTTTTAACAAGTCAGAACTTTAGTCCTTTGTGCCAACTGCCAGACTAACAATTTTTAACTAAATGCAGAAATCCTTTACAATCCGATCTTTGCAACAATCACTACATAATGGAAGCTGAAGATCAGGCAGTTCATCACTCTAAATAATGCAGACTATAATATTTATTTAACATTTGTTTACAGGGAAAGTCCGACTTGGAATGAGTCAATTTTCAGCAGAAGCCAGGGGAGAAAAGCTCCAGACACATGTCTTAGTAACACTGGAGGAAACTGGAGTACACACAGGAAACCCACATGAATGCAGGGAGGACATGCAGACTCCACACAGAAGGCACCCTAGCCAAGAATCAAACCAGAGAACTTCTTGCTGTGAGGCAACCATGCAAACCACTGCACCACTGCAACCTGCTGGAGGCTCTAAAGAAGATGCTACAAAAATATATTACTAACGAATTAAGTAATTCTTCAGAGATAAAACAAAACAATTGCAGACAATATAAATGCTGTAGAAGTAGCTTTTGTTCAACAACCCTCAAGTCATCCATAAATCAGAAATATTCTGCATATGGCATACTGTTTTATTTTTTTATTGAGGGGGTTACATGATTGCAGGACACCTACATGTCATTTTTAAACTCCCTATATCTTCTGTGTCAGAGTAGCAGACTACTGTAAATCACTAAAAAGTTAACAGAACAACTCTTCTTTCGGCTTTTCCCGGTTAGGGGTCGCCACAGTGGAACTCCGGTCCGCTAATGATTGGCAGTAGATTTTTACATGCTGGCTTGCCGGGACTAATGCACAACCTTCAATGAAGGAATGCCCATTCACGCATGTTGACACACAGAAGACGCTCTAACTGAGAATCGAACATGCAACGTCTAACTGTGAGGTGACAATGCTACCGCAAAGGCAAAAAGTTAACAGAACAACAAATACATGAAATTGGGACTGGCAGGTGGATTAAGGCTCTTACCCTCTTTTCACAAATTGCAGGGTTTGACTCTGACAAGACGCAACACACACACCTCCATTACTAATAAATGCTGCTCACTTAAATGATGTTACTGAATGGAACACACACGACATTGCTGATAAATACCACTAAATGCTGTTCACAGATGCCATTACTGAATGGAACTCACACACACACACACACACACACACACACACACACACACACACACACACACACACCATTACCGATAAATGATGTTAAATACTACTCACACAGATTCCATTACTGAAGAAAACACCAAACATTACTGATAAATGCTGGCTGCACCTGGTGCCATCAAATCCTGCTCTCAAATACATTCTGGTTTGCTGTTACACCTGCCATGCTGCACAGCCTTGTTTCTGCTGCACTTTGCTTCGAAATCTCGCACTTTCTGCATACACGCTTGCTCCTGTTTCATTGGATGAAAGTAGGAAGCAGCAAGATGTGATTCATTGTTTTAATTCTTAAAGTGGCAGTATGCAGTCACTCAGAAAAGTAAGAAAACGTTTTTATGTTGTGGCTGGCCCCTCTGCAAGTATAGGGCTCTAGGCAGCTGCCTAGGTCGTCTAGTCCTGGATCTCTCCCAAGACTGATGCCATTTTGAAAAACACTGTCTCAAGCTATTTTGTTACTATTGCTAGCAAATGGCTGAAGTATTTATTCTGTTCTAGCGAGCTCTCATTTTAAGGGCGTTCAGCATTTGTAGAAAACTCACTTGCAATAAATTCTAAACATCACCTATCAGTTCAGTAAGCTCACTGTGAACACTCCACAGAGCAAAGACAAACTGCAGCACAAAACAGTTGCATTCAAAACTTAAAAGATCCACAGTATATGTATTTCCTGCTTGGACCAAATTTCAGATGAAAGTATCTGTTTCCTCAGTCACACAGATTTATAGGAAGAACAGTCAAAATAAGGTAACACATCTTTAGAAGAAATTGAGCTCTGCAAAGGTATGCAAGAAGCATTTTCAGTTTTTAATGCTTGTTACATCTTTACTAAAAAACATAATTTCATCTTCAATATTTTGCACATTTGGAATGCTATGTTACTAGAAACAACAGCCAAATATTTCATGAAACTTTTATTTTTTCTGAAAAATAATTACATTCAACTTAGCTTAGTACAGTTTTTCAACATTTTACATTAACTGCATTTTACAAAATAAGTAAGTAAATAAATAAATAAAACTGTATTATTTCACATAGCCAGCAACAGTGACACTATTCCAGGGATTTATTAACAGCCCCTACATGGCCTGTATGGACTGTGCTAAAAAGACCCTGTTTATAGCATGTGCCCATTTCTTGTTCATAATCAAATTAGCTGCCATGAAGAAGGACCTCATTACCAACTAATTTAAATGGCTATGAATCTCAGTTAACTACTCCAAAGTACAGATCAGCATTTCCCACGGTAGTTAACTGTGGCAGCCACATTGTATAAGCATCCCTCCTTCCTTCTCTCTCTCTGTCATCATCTACACACACACACACACACACACACACACCCTCATGCATACATCCACACATACACTTCCTAACTCTACACACTCAGTACTTACCCCTACCACAATGAATGGAATGCAGTGTGGAAGGAGTGGCTGTGCTAATGTACACTGCTGGAGATAGTTCTTGGGGAGAGACCACTTGGTTAATTAGGTTATGCCTCACCCCTGAATGGTTTCATTAGCATGTGGCATGGACATATAAGCTGCTTGATGGAGTACTGCGCATCTTCATGCAAAAGCACCATGCTAGGGTTGTTTCTGAATACAAAAGCTTATTACAAGCTGTATACTTTGTGTTCACTTCATGGTACACTTTATGAATTTGCCCCTATATATCTCAGCAGTTTAAACTTCCTAGAAAATACTGCAGAATATCACTTACTCTGTGTTTTATTAAGCATATTTTACACTTGTAGAAGGAACTTAGCTGTATTATTTACATTAAAGTTTCATTATTATGTAAATGAGGATCTCTATCCCATGTGCCTCTGCTAAAAGCTGATGTATATCAGTTTGTAATTTTCCACTTAGCAAACCTAAGTAAGTAAATATGTAAATGTATAAATAAAATAAATTAAAAAAAAAGTGTCCAGTTTTATTTTTTCCCTAATGACTGGTTTAGCTATACTTGCAGTGTAAAAAAACTAATCATAGTATTTATTATTCTAAATGGGTCTAGGCAATAAATAAGTAGACACTTGTGCAAATGACATTTTAGAATTCAAACACACTTAAGAATAGCATTTGCGCACTATTTATAAGCAATGTATTTTGTGAGGAGAAACCCCTCAAAGCTGATGCAGGAGACTTTACCTTATGCACCTCCTTACTTATTATAATTTGCTCAAAGGTCCCTGGAGTTTGAGGGAAAGAATGTTTCCCTTTTGTACAGTGCCCATATAAGATTATGTGCATTATTGCACATCTGGCTCTCAAATTGCTATCTTACCACTATGGAAAGAAAACTATAGACCACTAGGTATAGTCAGCTAAATTGTCTAACCTGATCATTTGTGCTGGCTGTTTCTGCTGCAATTGCAATATATGCTGATTCTACATGCCTTTATCCTATTACTGTCCTGACAACTGGAATCTGTTAGGTTGATCAGTTATGTGCTTCTTACCTTTTTTGAAAGAAAATCATATTCAGGAATTTCCAGTTTATGCAGCCACAGCTCATACTTTTATTTATTTTTTATTATAGGTTCTACTAATCTGGAATATGCTGATGCTTTGTTCATGTTTCCAAGTAAATCGAATATTTGCATTATGTAATTCTCTGCCTGCATACCTACAGTGGACATACAGGTGTTATTTACTCCCTTCATAAAGTTCTGTTTGTAGGCCGCTCACCACTTTGTTCAGCTTTATCTGTGGTATTTTATCACTGTCTTCTTAAAGTGTGACCTCCAAAATTGTGAATATTATTAAAGGTGAGCTCTTGTCTAAGACACATATTATTGAATTACCTCATATTTTCTTTTCAGCAAAATTTCATTCATAGTGCACACAACATACCACAACTGTTTCTGTCCCCTCATTTACTGTCATAGTAGTGACTTTCAACCTGCCCATGACTACAACCCCTTCCAAGTCCCTATCTTCCATGGCTATTTTCATAAGTTTACCCATACATTATAGTTGTTTTAGGGCTCCTAGTGCCCTAATGTACAATTTTTGACTTGCTTGCACTACTTTTGAGCTGCTATTACTGCTTACTTTCCCAGCTAATGTAGGGCATAGTTTTCATCTTTTTCACTTGTTTCTTGATTATTCACCCAGTTGCAGGTTTTTGGTGATATGTAGAGTCAGGTAAAAAAATTCACTCTAACTTATCTGCAGTGTCAGTGATAAAAACATTAATTATACTACTGTCAGAAACAATTAGCAGTCGCAAAACATCTCTAGAAATGTTAACGCTTTACTGCTAATATGAATGGAACTGCACTGAAGGCTTTGCTAAAGCTGGGGCAGCCAACATTTGTAGTCAGTCCTCAACTCAGCTTAATTTGTAATTTTGGCATCCACTGGGAAAGTCTACCAAATTTGTTTAAGAGGGTCATCCAGGACAAGGCTCCATCCATCAATCTACAAGCCCTTTTTTCCATTTTTGTACATGGAGTTGAGATGTCACCTCAACAGTTTCAAGCATCTAGATCCAAGGTTCACTCTGACAGGTGGCCAGACAAAATTCCTTTACCTGATATCTGCCATTAAATGAGGTTTGGTAACAGACCGATTTGTTCTAGGACATCTAGCATCTAGCAGCAACCTCTCCTTCAACCACCACATTGCCCCTGTTGTCAGAAAGTCCTTCTATGTGGCACATCTCATTACCAAGGGTTTTGTATCCAGGAAGAAAGAGGTCATCATCTCTCTCTACTCTTCCCTCATTAGATCAATCATAGAGTATAATACCCCATTTCCATTTACCTCACTAGACACCTGCAACAGCTGGAGAGGCCACAGAAGTACCTCACGAAGAGGATCCTAAGCCTTAAACACATCCTATACAGACAGACTCAAAAATCTCCAGCTATTCTCTGTCTCATATCGTCTACTAAGAGGCGATCTCTGCTTGACATACTAAGCCATGTCTGACTCAGCTCTGTTAGAAATGCTACATCTAAAGAAATCCCAATCCCTCCACACCACACGCTTGAGAGACTTCAACCTCATTACCACAATCAACCGAACATGCTGGAATGACAGGTTCATAACCCAGAGACTGCCCATGCTCTGGAATAGACTTCCCATACATGTCAAGCAGGGCACCTCATTGGCCCTCTTCAAGACAAATCTTGATGAGTGGATGGGAAATAGAAAGTTCAACCTGGGGATCACTCCAGTGGCTCTACTTGATAGAGGCACTGGGAACTAAAGTCAGGCAGCACAATGCCAGGGCACTTCTATGGGCTAGGGTTGTAAAGGCTCCAGCGCCATTAGCCTAGTACACACGTATGAACCTAAATGGGGTTAGATAAATATAGTAGCAGGAATTAAGAGGATGGGGGGAGGATAGGGTTAAATGGGAATGAGGGATTGGGAGGAAATGAGGTAAGGGTATGGAGGAGCTTAAAGGGTTTAGGCAAGTGTAATCTGTTGTAGGAATTACATTTTGGCGTGAACTTGCTACCTGCCCTCCCTCCACTTTTTAATAGTGGGGATTGTGGTTATTTTCAGATTGGGTAGGGTGGAGAAGAGGGAGAAGCTTGCCCTGTTGTGTTCCCACTCTGGTGTTGGATGTTCAATTCAATGAGTTGGGATAAGAAATGAGCATTTGGACGCTGCTTGATAAGTAAAATAAGCAAGCGGAGGTAAGCTAATTATTTGGTTGGATGTATAATTCAATAAATGGTAACTGAAGTGAGTGGTGGTACGCTGCTTCATAAGTAAGCGAGTGGAGGTATGGATGCTGCTTACTGGTCAGGATGAACGGGGTCACGCTGTCCTATTTTAATGTTACATGAATGTTATTCTCACCTATATCATGTGTTGGTTGTAATTAATAAATATTGGTTAACAATCATGTTTATGGAAGTTTAATAAAGGTCGTCAAATGTCATTAGGTGTGATATGTTTATTAAAGGAGACTGGGACAACTTTTTTTGTAGGCTTTGCACTATTCTATATTTGAAAAAAAAAAAGAACTCCATAATTCTCTTAATTAGACAGGACAAGTATTCTGGCCTAAGGAACTGCTTTTGTTATTTACTATTTTTTTGTGCACAGAGAGAAAGAGAGACTGTAGCCTTTTCACAATTTTTCTGGACCAAGTGTTGTAGCTTGAAGTTCCAGCAATATGTATATGTATCAATCTAGCTAGCTGTCTATCTTTTTACTTAACCAACTCAGAACATTCATCTGGGTGGTCCCAATTCTCATTAGAATCCCTGGAAAGAAGCATATGGAAATTATTTAATGTGAGTAGATACCAATGCATTAGTTAATTCTGTAGGGACCCAAGGATGTTTGCCATCAAGTATCATGAGTTATTTCTCTACACCAAGCTTTTCCTCTGATAGTTTCCTCTCATTTGAGAATAGACTACTTTCTACTTCATTATTTTAAAGAAAAACACAAGGATACCACTGAATCTTTCCAGTGTGAACATTTTCCATGTTGTTAAGCATTCCTGAAAGGAAATCTTTGTATTAATTTCAAGGATGTTTTAATTTTTTTATTTTGTTCCCATCAATAAGACACCAGTGAGGCAGGAAAGTCAGGATACCTACTCCACCATCCTGCTTATGTATAGCATGTCACCTCACCAGAGGATTAATTAGCCTTTCAGGACCCATATTTATTGCCAGAGATGTAGGATATGAGAGCTAAGCCCTCATGTCTGTCATCCACAACTGGATAGGATTTTTTTTTGCTACATCAGAGTGGTATTGTATATTGAATGTGCAGTGTATAAAGGCATTAACCACCGTATTAGCTTTCCATCTTCAAGGTTATCTCACAAATTCTGACTTCACACATGCTCAGCCATCACAATTTCTTCACCTGGTTCTAACCTTCTGGTCTCTGTCAAAGGATACATCTGCAGAGTACATCCATACTCCTGCCAGCCAGTTGGCATGTGCTAGGTCTGCTACTCAAACCATGGTAATTGGCATCGCAGAGATGGATAACTGGTGCCAAAGCCATGGTCTAAAGCTAAATGCCAAAAAGTGTATAGTCATACCCTTTGGCAAAAACAATGTGCCCACGAATTACCACATAGGTGGTAACCCATTAAGTACATAAAAAGTAATTAGGGATCTGGGGACCCAAGTTGATAGCAATCTCTCCTTTGACAACCACATTGCCAAAGTTGTTAGCCCACCTCATCATGAAAGGATTCACATCTAGATCAAGAGAGGTAATCATGCCCCTTTATTCATCCCTCATCAGGCCCATCACAGAATACAATGCCCCCTTTGGGATGTACCTTACCCGACACCTGCAGCAATTAGAAAGACCCCAAAAGTACCTCACCAGGAGGATCAAGGGACTCAAACAGATGCCATATGCTGCTCGGTTAAAAAAACTCTAGCTCTACTCGGTTGCATACAGCCTACTTCAAGGCGATCTATGCCTGACATATAAAGCTATGTCCAACCCAGAATTAATGGACATGCTCCACCTCAGTAAATCTAAATCCCTTAGAGCCACGCGCTCGAGGGACTTGAACCTCAGTACAGAAATAAATAGAACATGCTGGAGGGACAGATTCATAACCCAGAGGCTCCCTTCGCTCTGGAATAGAATTCCAATTCATGTTAGGCAGAGCACCAGAACCACAAGGGTGGGAGACTTAAACCTTGACACGGTTATAAATAGAACGTGCTGGAGGGACAGATTCATCACCCAGAGACTCCCTATGCTGTGGAACAAAATCCTGGTACATGTGAGGCAGAGCACCTCTCTGGCCTTGTTCAAGAGGAATCTTGACCAATAGATGGGAGATTGCAGATATACCCCAGGGATTACTTCAGTGTCACTGCTTGACAGAGGCACAGCAAAATGATAGGCATAGTTTTTATTCAAACTAAAGGGGTGGCGAAAGCCACATAACTATGGACTAGGCTTATAAATGCCCTTGGGCAGATAGCCTAGTATGAACCTATGAACCTATGAACCTATGAACCTCACTGACTCTCTTCAAGAAGAATCTTGATGAGTGGATGGGGGATCGTAGGTTTGTCCCGGGGATTACTTCCATGTCACTATTAGACAGAGGCACAATAAACTAAACTTTAAAAAGGGCACAGTATACTCAAATCAAGGGGTGGCATAAGCCAAACACAATCGGGCTAGGCTTATAAATGCCCCAGGGCAGATAGCCTAGTATGAACCTATGAACCTATAGTCAGGGCAACAATCTCTCTGATGGAGTGGATTCTTGTTATGTGCTAGGTCTGCTACTCAAACCATGGTAATCTGAATCATAGTCAGGGCAACAATCTCTCTGATGGAGTGGATTCAAACTGGTTTAATCCTAAAGAGTGTAGGAACTCTGTATCTTCAATTTGTTTATCTCCATGATGCAGTATGCTGGACAAGCATTTCCCTGCTACTCAAAATTTGGTCAATTACTACATTGTATTTGGTTCTAGCAGAGATAGATAGTAATCCAACTTAGTCTTCCCTTCAAGTGCATTCAACGTTCTACCTCCCATCCATCACTGCAATCCATTTCACTCCTTTTCCAAGTTATAGTCTTATAATGTTAAAACTTCAAAATGTAAAGATTTAAGTTTCAGAAAAAAATACACTATGTGTTCAGCAGCCATACTCCAGAATGTATACATTTCTCAGACTGCTGTATCCTGAGATGGAAGAACAAAAAAAGATTACCCATTGCAGCAAGAATCATACAGTAATGTGGGCAGGAATGTCTTGCATATCAATAAATGCAGTCACTTATTGGACTAAAACTATTGAGAAATTCATATCTGTGATTACCAGTACTAATAAACCAATATGCTAATTTTTGCATGTACAGGATGCATAGGTAAAAAAATAGGAGATCAGATTGCAGACTATTACATGCCTTGCTCATAACCAGACAGTGATTGAATGTTAGAATCAAACCCTACATCTTGTTTCTGAGAGGGAAAAACCTTAACTATTATGCCACACCCCAATCCTAATCTAGTGCCTAAAACTCATCCTTTTTATTTGCTAGAAGAGTTAAAGCACAGGCCCTGATGCAATTTTACTCAACAGTGTTTACTGCCATATGCGTGTGTGTGTATGTGTATACATATATATATATATTTTTAAATATACATCTCTCTCTCTCTCTCTCTCTCTCTATATATATATATATATATATATATATATATATATATGTATATATCTACTTCAGAAGTTCGAAGTTTCAAAACTTCGAACTCCAAATGGCCGAGATGATAAGCTTGAAGTTTTGAAACTTGAAAACCTAATAAAAAAAAATAAAAGCAAAAAAATGTTTACATTTTTGCAGGGGGACAAATCCCCCTGCACCCTCTGCTAATTAAATATACCAACTCCAAGATTGCACTACAGTAAGGACAATGGTAAATATTCCATTCCATGCTGTATAGCAATCTCCATTCAAAATGTTTGAAGTTTCAAAACTTCAATCTTATGGTCTCGGCCTTTTGAAGTTCGAAGTTTTGAAACTTTGAGCTTCTGAATGGGATCCATACATTTATAGATATAGAGATATATACATGCACACACACACACACACACACACACACATATATATATATATATATATATATATATATATATATATATAAAAAAATCTAAATCAATTTTTTACACACACACACACACACACACACACACACACATATATATATATATATATATATATATATATATATATATATATATATATACACACAGACACACACACAGACACACACACACACATATATACATGCACACTGCACACAGACACAAACATGTAAATATGCATAGAAAGAGGGGGAACGCACACAAACCAATCTAGACTTTAACATGATGCAAGCACTGAACTAATATAACTCATCTGAATTAGACAAGAAGCCAAGAGTCCACAGTTAGAATCCCCACGGAAATTTCCATTTAGGACTTACATACACTCCTTTGCATAGATTATTTTATTACCAAATGAACTGAAAAGTAAGTTAGCTAGAAAATAAAAAATAAATATACAATTGCATGACAGATAATCGGTGATACATGCATGAGCATAAATGAAATATTTGTAGCATGTTTAATATACTACACATGGCAGACTGACCATAGAAGGCATTTGTATTATTTAATTGAATTTGTTGATTGGGGTATACTGCTGATCTTAATGGCATTATTTTGGTTTTTGCCTGGGAGTACTAAAAAATTAGATGCATAATATTATTAACTGAGTAATTACCAAATGTATAGAACATGCAGCAAACACTACAATGAATAGTAGTTATATGTAGAAAGCAGTACTATAAGCAACTATAATAGGCAGCACATGATGTGTATCTACTATGTGAGGGAATAAACTTGTGGTATTTTAACACTGTTCTCTTAAAGTGTGCATTTTGTTGATAACAGAGAAAATCTATGGAGGGAGTATTAGTCAGAGTGTGATTATATGACCAGAGTGAGAGCACTTGTATTTACCTTATGATCTGAAATGTTCTTTGAGTTGTGAGCAAAATGTGGGATATGAAGTGTAATCTTTACGATAGGAGGGGAGAGATTCTCACTGTTTGGGTTCAGCAACAGAAAAGTCATGTTGATACATATGTGAATGTTTAATAGTGCTGAAAATAGCTTTCAGATTATATGAAAAATAAAGTCTGCCAAAACTAGTGTGTGTAATGTTATGTGAAAAACAGAAGTGTAGCTAGCTACTCTGGCAACCAGTGTTGTCCTCTGATCTGGTGCCCCCTTCGCCATCTTTAAGTTGAGCTCTTTCTTCATTTTCATGTCACACACGGAGCACTAAAGCAATTCATCACAAATGCAAAAAGAAAAAAAAAATCTTCCTTCAATTTAAATTTTAGCAAACTGCTTGGAAGAACTAAAGCACTTCAGTTCAGACTGCAAATGCAATACTAGCATGTGTTTATGAATTCCAGTAATGCACTGAAGACAAATAGGCATCTGCTGATTGTGCTTCCTAATACCTCAGATGACTGCCCTCTTCGCCTACCCAAGCTATGTCACTGTGTGAAAACAGTAGGAAGGATTTACTGAACATATATCTTATTTCTTTTGGCTAGTTGTGAGGGATAGACTGTTATTTTCTTTGTTAGGTTGTTAAGAAAGCAGCATATTTCCTTGCTATTTGAACAGAATGTATGCTATAAATGTGATCATATAATAACAATAAGACATCAAATGTCTTAACTTGTGTAAATGTTACTCCACTTGCAAATATTTCTTTACCCTGTGTGCTTGTGTTTATGTGTGTCTGCATACATGTGTGTGTGCACTCACATGTGTAATCTGCATAATACATGTTGGATAACTTATTTCATTTGCAAAATGGATGTTTATTCAGACTAACATTTCATAAAAATATATCTTGAAAACATCTGGGGGGGGGGGTATTTTATGATAAAGTAGTCTTTGCACCAGAAAGAAGATGATTTCATTCTGCTGAAAAGTTTAAAGTTATATAGAAGAGAAAGTGAGTGAGAAGACATGGTTGATGGGGGATAAATTCCAGCTGCTGTACAGGTCACGACAATAAAAATTTGTTGAGCATTAAGTTCCATTGTCAAGATGACCCCCTACAAAAAAACAAAACAAAACAAAAAACAACAATAACAACAAAAGAATTAATGGCTAGTTTTTTCATATTTCTGGTGTTTTTCAATTTTTTCAGTGTTGTAGTTCTTTGGTATCTTACAATTTTTGGTTTTATTGTGGAAATGCAGAATTAATGTAAAAATGCACAAATAAAACTCGGGTACAAACACTTTCATATGCTTCAAAAATTCAGTTATTAAAATGTAGAATCAAAAAAATATTCTACATTGTGGAATGAGATTCAGGCACAGCGATCTCATTTAGAGTTTTTATTTATTTATTTATTTTTTATTTTATTTTACATTTGTTAACCGGGCTGGTCTAGCTGGATACATATCCGTTTTCAGTAGAGGCCCGAGGAGAAAAGCTCCAATACACAATAGAAGTACATAATTAAATTGCAGGATTCAAAGTATTGTTACAACAAGAGAATATAGCTTACATATGCAGGAATGAAAATTTACATAGATGTTATATAAGACAAAAGGACAGACAGGAAATTATACAAAACATTGATTTCAAGTACAGATACTGGAAAATAGACTGAAATCAGAGATTTTTCCTTATTACTAAAAGGAAAGAGAAATTTTAGAGATCTGCAATTAGGGAAATGGGCTAGGAAGTGGAACTAGAAGTTATGAGATATGTAGTTAGTCAGGTTCACGACATGGGCATGTCCATTGTGTGGAGAGATATTCTTTAAGGTTAGCTTTGAAATGATTGAGCCAAGTAGTAAGTCTAAGGTTGTTTGGCAGGAGTTCCACTGCTTGCCAATGGAATTGGCGAAAGGGCATCCCCACCTGAGTTTTTGCTTTAATGGTTAGGATCTGGATGCTGTTTGATGATCGGAGACTGTTGAGGTTAGTATATGGAGTGAGAATTTTGCACAGTGAGGGAGTTCTATCAGGATGGTTGATTATTTTATAAGCTTCGGCGAAGTTGGCTAAGTTTGAGGAGATTTGGCAGTTCCAACCAGCCAAGTCTTAGAGATTAAGGCAATGATGGGTTCGATAAGGAACCTGTAATAAATCTGGCAATGTGGTTATAGGCAAGAGAGAGCATGTTAAGTTCACGTTTATTGAGAAAAGAGAGGATCGGGGAAGCATAGAGGAGGGAAGAGAGGAGATGGGTGCGAGCAATAGTTAATTTGGTAGTTTTTAATTCTGTACATAGATCCTAGTTTTTTGTTAACAGACTTAACTGTTTGGGTAATGTGTATGTCAAATTTGAGCTTATGATCAATAGTGACACCAATGTTTTTACCTACCTTTCAGTTTCAGTTTTGTTTAGTTTATTTTATGCTACTCAGCATAATGGAGGGGTGAGAGGTCGGTGTAATGGTTAAGGTACTTACCTTAGAAACACAAGGTGCAGGGTTTGATTCTCACATGGGGTAATTGGCTAGGCTTAAAATGGCCCCTGAGGACAATTAGCCTAGTACTAATCTATGAATATAAGGAACATCTTTTCAGTATATCCTTAACAGAGAAAATAACAGGAGTAGCAGTGCAAACCATTTAAAGTTGTACCATTTGTTTTCTGTTAAAAATTTTCAATCGAACCTTAGTTACTCCACAGCACAGTATAAACAATAATAAGTCAAGGATTTGAGATAAACACACCTACCTCAGAACTGTGACTCATGTTGGCCTGTCAGCTGTCCAGGTAAACATGGATTTCTCCTGCTCTGTAAGATAACTTTGTGTATCACAGTTATCCAGCCATTACTGTATACGTATGGGTGTTATCTGGTTTAATTTTGCCTAAGTAACTGTTTCTTAACTTTTTTTGTCTGTGATACTTACAACATTATCATGTTAGATTATTTTGCTTATTTCATTTTAAATCTACTGAATGATGGCAATGAATCCTGACCGTAAAACGTCTAAAAATCAATATTTATGCTGGAGGAATACTTTTCTTTGTTCACAACACAAACCATTTTACATCCTGAACATGTTGACCTTAAGAAAAGTAGGGAAATGAAGCTCTGAACCAGGTAATGGGCTTGATTGCTAGAAAGGCTTGGTGGTGGTGGGGGGGGGGTTTGTGGCCAGGACCAGCTATCCTTCCTTAGTGAAGGGTGTGGACTTCTATCATTGCCAGGCACACTGTGAAGACTGGACGGTGATGGCACTATTAGCTTTGTGCCTCCTAGGTCAGCAATGGTGTGAGGGAGGGGTCAGAACAGAAGCCTTATGGCCACTTGGATAGCAGTATGCTTGTGTGTGTCATTGAAACTCATCCACAGTTAGGAGCCATTCCTTTTCCATCTGTGTTATCTTATCCCTGCATATACTAAAAAAAATAAATAAATAAAAATAAATCTATTCCAGTCACAATATGTTTTCCTTCTACTCAACACTTGCCTAACAGGATTGCAACCTCACTTAGGTAGTACCATTAAGGATAGGTTCCCCCATAGTCAGACCAACTATAAATAGTAGGTTTCTGATAAATACATGTAGGGAATGTTAATTAGGAAAATATAATTTCACTCATTTTTGTCTTGAAGATAAAAGGCAGAGTTTAATGGTTTGGTAACTATGCGAAGACAACAATTGTGTCTGAATGGATTATCTGTTTTCTTTGCTTAGGAATTCTAGGCTAGGCATGTTTGCCTGAATTTTTTTATTTATCTTGGCCTCATATCATTAACTATACAAGTCTAATGCCAATTTAGTGAAAGTATGTAATTGCTATTCCTAAGAATGTCAGGTGCTCATTTTTTCTCTAGATCTTCTGGAGACTGACATCCTTTTCTGTTTTAGTTTTATCTAGCACAGTTTTGAAATACTTCTAACAGCACATCACCAGGCCCCTTGTCATCACTATGTTTCCTACACTGACAAGGAGTTATAGAGTCTGCAAAGAGCCAAAGATAGCTGCCCCACTGTCACTCACCTCCTGCTGCAGCTTCATGGTATAAAAGGCTTGTTGACCTGAAATTATGCCAGTGGGAGTTAATGATAAGAAGCATGTGAAAATTAAAAAATATGTACAGGGTTTATAATTTTTTTGCATCTTTAAAAAAGGTGCATAGCTTGTTTTATTCTGCAACATACCTCTCAAATGTAGCAAAAACAACATCAAAGCAACAACAGCAAATACAATGAAGAACATCATCTTCTTTCGGCTGTTCCCATTAGGGGTCGCCACAGCGGATCATCTGTTTCCATTTCTTCCTGTCCTCTGCATCTTGCTCTGCCACACCAACCACCTGCATGTCCTCTCTCACCACATCCATAAACCTTATCTTAGGCCTTCCTCTTTTCCTGTTACTTGGTAGCTTCATCCTTAGCATCTTTTTCCCAATATACTTAGCATCCCTCCTCAGCACATGTCCAAACCAACGTAATCTTGCCTCTCTGGCTTTGTCTCCAAACCTTCCAACCTGGGCTGACCCTCTAATATACTTATTCCTAATCCTGTCCACCCTCGTCACACCCAGTGCAAATCTTAACATCTTTAACTCTGCCACATCCAGCTCAAACTCTTGCCTTTTTGTCAATGCCACTGTCTCCAATCCATATAACATAGCTGGTCTCATTACCCTTTTGTAGACCTTCCCTTTCACTCTTACCAGTAATCTTCTGTCACAAATCACTCCTGACACTCTTCTCCACCCACTCCATCCTGCCTGTACTCTCTTCTTCACCTTCCACACTCACTGTTACTCTGAACTATTGACCCCAAGTATTTAAACTCATCCACCTTCGCCACTTCTACTCCTTGCATCCTCACCATTCCTCTATCCTCCCTCTCATTCACACACATATATTCTGTCTTAGTCCTGCTGACCTTCATTCCTCTTCTCTCTAGAGCATATCTCCATCTCTCCAGGGTCTCCTCCACCTGTTCCCTACTCTCACTACAGATCACAATGTCATCTACAAACATCACAGTCCACGGGGACTCCTGTCTGATCTCGTCTGTCAACCTGTCCATCACCATTGCAAATAAGAAAGGGCTCAGAGCTGATCCTTGATGTAACCCCACCTCCACCTTAAATGCATCCATCACTCCCACCGCAGACCTCACTGCTGTCACACTACCCTCGTACATATCCTGTACCACTCTTACATACTTCTCTGGCACTCCTGACTTCCTCATACAATACCACAACTCCTCTCTAGGCACCCTGTCATATGCTTTCTCTAAGTCCACAAAAACACAATGCAACTCCTTCTGACATTCTCTGTACTTCTCCATCAACCCTCTCAGAGCAAACATTGCATCTGTAGTGCTCTTTCCCAGCATGAAACCATACTGCTGATCACTAATCATCACGTCCCTTCTTAACCTAGCTCCCACTACTCTTTCCCATAATTTCATGCTGTGACTGATCAATTTAATCCCTCTGTAGTTACTACAGCTCTGCACATCACCCTTATTCTTAAAAATCCGTACCAAAACACTTTTTCTCCATTCCTCAGGCATCCTCTCACTATCCAAGATTTCATTATACAATGAAGAACAAAGACCAGGAACCCAATTAATAAAATTTATTCCTCTCTGAAATCTCAGCATACACTGCCTTCTTGGAGTACACAGTTACTTCACATCACACACTTGGTTTATATACACAACTAAATAGTCAATTAAACAATAAAGTAATCAGTTAATACCATAAAACACTTAAAAAGTATTTAAAGTAATACATGGCAATTAAAATCAACATTCATACCCATTGGAAAAAGTATTAAACTTTAATATATACACTGCTTCTTTGTAAAGAAGTTTATTCTTGCTGACACCCCCCCCCAAAAAAAAGCACACTCTACTTTTTCTAAAATTGTGGCTTGTAAACCATGAACAGAACTAACATGTGCTTCCAAAAATGTTGCGCCACTGAACTCTGTTCCTTTTTATTTGATATATCACGAACATGTTCTACCTCTCAAATGTCCCTGAATAGAGAACAATTTCTTAATTATCCCTCAGATTTCAGCAGACAGGCAGCTAAAAAGAGAAAGGGCTTAGGTGCACGGAGTCTGTACAAATTTTTGGGATTTGGAGACATTGTCATCTTTTAATGTATTTTTCCTAATATTTAAGGTTAAAGTGGCTGTACGAATTAGGACCATTAAATAATCTGTTCATTTGTTAGGTATTTGATGTTTGTGGATATGGTGCTTGAGGGAATCAGGACCACTGTGGCATCTTTTTATTTGTTATAAGTTATAAGTTATGGTTAGAGTGGTTTTGGGATTAGTGGCTATTGCATATGTTTAGAAACTTTGGGAATTATAGCCATTATTTACATATTGTATTTTAATTTGTTAGTGCTTGATGTTATATTTATAGTGGCCTTGAGAATTAAATGCTCCATTTTTATGTTTGGCATGTCTTTGGGAGTTATGTGTAATGTGCCTGATGTGTATGGTCTGTGGAACATTCATATGAGTTTTATTGAGCATCTGCATTTCTCTACATCATGGATAGAAACAGTCCTTTGTTGAGATCAGTTCAGCTGAGTCTTTTCCAAGAACTGCAGTTAGAACAGAGTAAACAAAATTCCCTCTTGAATTATGCACACCACAGAAGTTATAGTTTATGTATCCTCCTGGTGGTTTCATCTAATGTAGATCCCTGTTTAATTTTGCTGATTCTTAAAGAGCAAAATACTACTTTTGTCCACAATACATTGAAATATACATAAAAGTGCCCTTAATACAGCAGTGAATGTTATGGTGAACAAACTACGAGTGACAAATGCTGCTTCTTTGCACAGATAGTGGCATTTAGTGGGTAAGGGTCGTTTCATCAGTCATGTATGAAAACAACAATATTTATTTAGTTTACATTTGTTGGACCAGGGAAGTCCAACTAGGCAAAAATATCTGTTTTCTTTGAAGGGCCGGGTAGAAAAGCTGTGGTACATGCAGTACAATCAAAATCTCTTAAGTTGTATAATATCAACAATTTGAGGCAGAATATAATTAAACTAAATCTTACAGTATCAATGTAGATAAGATAGTCCCTGGGATTCATGAAGCTCAGTGCAAGGCCGGCGTAAGGGCTGCGCCGGCGGTGCAGTGAATAGCCGGCGTAGTAGCGCCATATGCATATTAATGAGAGTGCACCGCAACCACAGACACGTGCGTAGTGTACGTGAGCGAGCCCAAGTAGGATGCGTCCGGAGGCGTGGCTAAGCCGGCATGCGGTGAGCAACCTAATGTGCTGACTGCCACGGTCCGCCCATAATAGTAATGGCAGCAGCCAGGGCCCGTGCAGAATGAAACGCACGTAGAGTATGCAACATAGTACCCGTCCCAACTAAACGGAGAAGCAAATACAACCCACGAAGGCTGAAGTGTACCCGTCCAAGGAGCAAAGGATACGCATGAGACCGCGTTTGTTCCGCAATGCACCGTCAGTGGTTATACTCAGAGAAGGTGTACAGCAGCATGTCAGCGCGCCGCACCGACATAGGAGTAGCGACTAAGGTCACCACCTGTCCCACTTTGTGAGGGGCAGTCCCTCTATGGGCAGTTGTGTCCCGGAAAAAAATATTAAAAATGGCAAATGTGCTAAGATTGTAGGACATAATGATATCCCATATTTAATGTAATGGTAGCATGAATTGGTTATTTCTGTAACTGAAATACCTAAATGACACAAGAAACAGAATAAGCAACCAAACTGCCACAACAATAAGCGTTTATTTAGGCAAACAAGTGAAGTTCTATGCTATATAGTGACCGTGTGTATGTGTCGGCCTGTAAACTCAGATGTGAGTCCCGGAAATATCCCACCTTGGCAACTGGAAAAGGTGGCAACCCCAGTAGCGACATGGGCATGGTCACCAGGGTTACCAGCTGTCCCAATGTGCCGTGGACAGTCCCTCATTGGACAGGTGTGTCCCTGCAAAAATAGAAAAAATGGAAAATGACCTGAGATTCCCTGCCAAAAATATTCCCGCAATATACATGTAATAGTAGCATAAAACATATAAGTTGTATATGAAACACATACATGGCATAAGAAACTGACTAAGGAACCCAAATGCTAACAGAATAAGCGTATATTATGGCAAACAAGTAAAGTCCTGTCAATTCCACATACTGTGGGTATGTGTTGTCCCGCAAAATCCGATGTTCCCACAAAACATGTCCCACTATGGTCATTGGAAAAGGTGCCAACCATAATGGTCACAAGCAGTAGTGACAGTACATAGCTGGGTAGCTGTGTTGACATAACAACAGGAAGGAACCAAGATACCTTAAACACAGGCAAACATGTGCATAGCAGCATATGCCACACCCAGCAACGTCTCTGTCGCATACACTGGATGGCGTATGTTGAAGTGTAATATCCAGAAGCAGAACCCATGCATTCAGATGTAATACACAATAGCCTCAATGTAGCATGTAAGTCCCACCCATGTACACCTGTGCACCCAAACCTGCTAGCATCCGTGTGCAGCTATACACCTACACACAATGTGCATACCTGAAATGTGGTAAGATGTTTGTGTTAGGCAGTGCCACGCTGGCAAATACATACCCCACATGTCACCAACCCACCTCAGGTACAGATATGGAAATGGCTGCATGTGAATGTGTCTGCAGAATGTGAACATCCCGCATGTGGTATGTACCCGACCACACCATATAGGTTTGCATACTACACGGTGCACATAACTGTACACATGTGGACAAGTCGGGTTGTTGAACCACCGCATCGATGATTAGCTATGCAGAGAAGTCGAACACATATAGCGGAACACGTGCCTACCAAACAGGACGTCCTAACAGGGTGCTAAAGGCAAAGAAGGGGAAGGTGGGACATCACATGTGGAGAGTAGCGTTGCCGGACGGCCAAATACACACGGTCAAGGTAAAGGACGGAACAACATGCATATGGCCGGATGGATGTTGTCCGAGAAATATATATAGAAACACATATGAAGTGCCAGTGTAGACACGAAATACTATATAATGCATTGAATTGTACCGTACAATATGGCAGTAGAACTGATCATGCATGTAATTGGTGAAGCTAAGCTGTAGTGTGATGGAATTCTGACCCTGGCAGTAACCAGTGCAGCAGGTGTATGTCATTCAGCATTAGTCATCTGCTCGGTTAGAGAATAATAAATGTATGTACAGGCATATCTGTCATCCTTCCACTGAGGAGGATAGGCTTGTGAGCTCTATCTAACACAGAGTACAGCTGCTCACCAGAGAGACAAAGGAACCTAGTAGGAAATGGAGTGACGACCGGATCTGAACAGTGTTGGAACCGTGACAGAGCAGAATTTACAAGTACATTCTAATTGACTATGTGGCAAGGCTGTGCTATCCTCATGGGAAAACATTTCATAAGCATTACCTTAGCACTGTTGTAGGAATACAATCTTGTGGACTATAGTGATGTAAATGCCCTGTGACTGACCACATCATTAATGTGTGCATAAGATGATAGTATACACAATGCTCATACAGCTGTAACATGTATAGAGTAAAACAAAAGTCTAAACTTGTACTGCATAGTTCTTTGCCTCCTGCTGCACAGTAGTAAAACGTTATTAATCTCAGCTTCCTGTGTTATTGACTGTCAGTTTGAAAAGACGAATGAGTGTTACAGTTTGATTTAAACAACGTAATTGACAGATGTGTATGTTCTAGCATGGGAATAGGTCAAGCCAACCATCACAATGTCCATGTGTACCACATACAAACAGCCAGTATCACGCAGTAGTAGTGCATGAAGGCATACACGACTGTGGGAATAGTACAGGACATATGGCACATGCCAAGTGCAGATGCATGACACAAACCCCAGGATGGGTGTCCCTGCAAAGAGGAACATGTGCCAACCACACCTCCCACAGATGTACCGGCAATAAAAACACATGGCAAACACACAGAAACACTACCGTCCAACACACGACTGCAATGGAGCCTGGTCAGACACCAACATGAAGCATGCACAGACAGGGACTTGTGTAATGTTTGCCTTAACACCCCCCCATAGGCCAAAGAAGAATAGAAAGAACATATGCATGTAATGTTGTGAAGGATGTGTGGTAGTCCTCAGTATCACAGTGTTAGGGACACAGATACACTGTCATCAACTGTGACGTATGTGCACTGTACACAGCATACCTGCATGTAATACAGAGGACAATCATGTGCCACAGAAATATACACTGGATAAAGAGGATAGGGATAGACAAGTGTAAATGTGACAAACTATGAATATAGGTTCATAGGTCCATAGGTACAGGGTAGGCCATCGTCCCAGGTTCAGCCATAACACTACACCATAGTTAGGATGACTTTGGCAACCTTCTGTGCCAGATAAAATACTCATGATATTGCTGTACCTCCGTCAAGCAGTGATAATGATGTAATCCCTGGCCTATACCTGCAATTCTCCATCCAATGGACAACATACCGAACAAGGCTATGAAGGATCTCTGTCTCACATGTACTGTGATGTAGATCCACAGCATTGTGAGTGTCTGGGTGATATATGTGTCACTCAAACACATCCCATTAATGACCGTGACAAGGTTCATGTCACCTGCCCTAGTGGTTCTGAGGGATGCAGATACAGTAGGTGAAGCATACACATGACATATGGGTTGACATGGCCTCGTATGTCAGGCACAGGTCAACACTAAACAGCAGGTATGTGACTTAATGGGGCAGGGGTCCTACAAGTGGGGCAGCATTACACAAAATGATGTCATCCTGCATCTGTACGACAATTAACCTATGAGGGCTTCCCAGCTGCTGTAGGTGTAAGGTCAGATACAGTCTGAATGGGGCAATGTAGTAAATCATAGGTGTAACACGTAATGGGTACAAGGGGACAATGACCTAGCCTGATATAGATGTGAATCCCTGCACAAACAGGTGGGCAATGTAGAAGTCCCACAGAACCACGATAGCAACGTGTGTGTTGAATGAATGGTGACCGACAAACTCTGTCCCCTGATCCCTGGTAATCACCCCTGTGCTGAGTGGACAGCCACCTATATGCTGAACAGGGGTGACCTAGTACTTCTCGACAGGTATGATGTTGCATTACTTAGCATTTAGCTGTGGGCCATGTCCCTGACAGCAGATATGCATATCTGGGAGGCCCCTTTGAAGGATATCTGTGTCAGATGTCCATCACACTATGGCACCTGTTTTGCAGTCATCTACAAACAATGTTGCCCATAACACCCCTGTGTGTGCCTGTACCGTGGAAATGTAGATGTATGACAGGAGTGGACCCACGGAAGGGCCCCATGGGACACCACATGCGACAGGCAGTAGGTCTGACATGCTGCCAGCAAGTATGACCGTGTGGGTTGTGTCACATAGACAGTTTACAACACATTCTGTGATGTACGTGTTCACATCCCAGCCAATGGGTTTATCAACGATACCTGAGGGGGTAATGTGGTGAAGGCCTTTGCCAGGTCGAGGTAGGCTGTATGGACTGCAACACCCCATCAATGGCCTCGGTGACTGTCCCGAAATGTCAACCATGCTTTAAAGGCATGAACCGCCCTGAACAAGACAAACCGTGTTGGATGCAAAGTATGTATGTCCCCTATGCATTCATGTACGAGCCGCAGTATGATCCCTCCCCATGTCTTTGCAGATAGGTCTCCTCATGGTAATGGGACAGTAATAACCAGGCTCAGTGGAGGCATTGGCCCTGTGACGTGGGACTACCGCTGCCATGCGACACAACCTGGGTACCTTACCTGAGGTGAGGCTACAAAGAAATAGCTGTCCTAACTGTGGGTCTAATTCCTCAATGAGATAGTGGAGTACACAGTGGGGTCACCAGCTGGTCTCATGGATGCTATGTCCACTACCCTGGAGAGACCATGTCCCACCTGTGTGTCACAGAACATTTGGTGACCACAAACCGCTGGTACAGACATCTCCTCATGTGTGGGGGAGGGTGTGGAGATGTCCTCACTGGACTTGTCAGCCTGTATGTTGGCAATGTGTGTATGTTGAGTAAACTCCACCTCTTTGTGAACCCAGTCAGAGCATATGTGGGAGTGACCTCCCAGGTGTTGAGCATAGCAACTGAAGGTGGTATGATTGTCAGCCAGGTCCATGTAGGTATATCTGGGGAATGTGCCCTGGACCATGGCATGACAGTGTGTAACTCTAGACATATGATGACCAAGGGTGTCATACCTCACAAGGTGTCTGCTCCACCTTGTAGTAGCCACCTCCTCGTGCTGTACATCCTGTGTATGGCTGGGGTACACCACACTGGATGCTTGGCATTGGTACAATGAACCACAGTTGGGTAAGTGAATGCCTGGTTCATGCAGTCCTGTAGGTACTGGTAGATGGCAAATGTGATTGATGCAGTGGCTGCAGTACTGTCGACCACTGGCTCAGGGTCCTTAAAGGAGACCACAGTAGTGTGCAGAATTGTGTAGTCTGCCTCTGAGCAAGCAATGTGTATGGTAACTGGCAACACTCACAGCAACGGATGCCAATAGCAGAAGCCAATGTCCAAATAGCATAGATTAACTTCTGCATGACAATATGTCTTATCATACATGTATTGACACATGTCTGCTAATTACAATTGCAAATGCCCGGTAAGACTGGCCTAAGGTTCCCGTGATTTACACAGTCTGGAGGTGTTGTTCCGATAATAAAGTGGCAATACCTCCCAATCGTGACCTCTGGGTATTAAAGTGGTTGTTAACCTGCAACATTGGATGTACACCATTGGGTTCTGGTGTCGGAAAACATGGTTCCTGTACCACTACACAGTATGGGTAGTCAAGCAGACATCCGCGATTGTTGAACACACAGCATCAGTGAAACCCACTGCTCACAAGGACACAGTCCGACAAGCTCTACACTTTACATATGCACAGTGGTGTCCATTGTAGGACCCAAAAATTGTCTAAAGACAAGAATGATGCCTTATTTCAATGCCTACGTGAACTCATTGTCGTCACAGGTACACATATGCACCGCAAGCGTGTTTAATGTTGATGATAGCTGTCCATGAAATGCAGCACAGATGCACAGAAATACCCAGGGTACTGGGTCCATAGAACTGCGTCCACATCACAGTCCCGCACACATGAAGGATGTGTAATGGGTACTGTCGATTGTTGCAGTCAAGGGATTCTGGGTATGTAGACTCTGGGCTCGGTGTTGTTTTGCAGGCAATCCTTTGTCCCGCCCCGTGGGAGGGATGTGTGCGTAGCACCTGCCTTACTCTCCGCTAATAATGCAAACCATCCACCGGAGAATGCTAAATGCAGGTGTGAAATGTGTACAGCCCCATACTAGTGTCCAGTAGGCAATTGTCATGGATGGACAACCGTATGGCCAGGATGGCACCCACAACTGCAAACCCGGGGAAATTACACAGCCGCGGTAAGGCATAACACAGGAAATACACATAGGGACTACAGTTGACATTCCACATACAAAGTCGGACCACCGTGCCAACACCGGCATACACAGCACTCAATCTGCCAGCAACAGAATGAGGAGCACCCGCTACCATACAGCGGAACAGATGTGCGACCTGTGGAACACATACTAATGGCACACCCACAACGTCAAGTAGGATATGTAAACTATGGCATTCCCACCTATGAAGACAACATGGTTAAATGAATACATAGGTGATCAACATGTTCCAGTGGTGTTATGTTGAAAATACAGTGACGGATATGTCCCATTGGGATGTCTGAGGTTTATATGAAGCAGTTGCTAACCAGCATCTTTGGATGTATGACATTTGTTCACAGTACTAAATCACCTGGTTACGTAGCACCATGTAGAATGGGTAGTCAAACAGACATCCGCGATTGGGGAACATACACCAGCAGTGAAAAGCACTGGCCAGGTGGACACAGTCCAGCAACATCTAACCTGACATATGCACATTGGTGTCCATTGTAGGACCCAAAGATTCCATTCATTGAATGCCTGCTAGCTTCCTGCATTACCCACGTGAACTCATTGTCGTCACCACGCCACAGGTACACATATGCACCGCAAGCGTGTTCAATGTTGATGATAGCTGTCCATGAAATGCAGCACATATGCACAGAAATACCCAGGGTACCGGGTCCATAGAACTGCGTCCACATCACAGTCCCGCACACATGAAGGATGTGTAATGGGTACTGTCGACTGTTGCAGTCAAGGGAGTCTGGGTATGTAGAATCTGGCCTCGGTGTTGTTTCGCAGGCAATCCTTTGTCCCGCCCCGTGGGAGGGATGTGTGCGTAGCACCTGCCTTACTCTCCGCTAATAATGCAAACCATCTACCGGAGAATGCTAAATGCAGGTGTGAAATGTGTACAGGCCTATACTAGTGTCCAGTAGGCAATTCTCATGGATGGACACGCGTACGACCAAGATGGCACCCACAACTGTAAACCCAGTGGAACTACACAGCCGCGGTAAGGCATAACACAGCAAATATACATAGGAACTACGGTTGACATTCACCATACAAAGTTGGACCGCCATGCAAACACCGGCGTACACAGCACTCAATCTGCCAGCAACACAATGAGGGAGCACTCGCTACCATACTGTGGAACAGATGGGCGACCTGTGCAACACAAAGTAATGGCACACCAACAACGTCAACTGGGATGTGTAAACTATGGCATTCCCACCTATGACGAAAACATGCTTCAATGAAGACATAGGGATCTACATGTTCCGTGGTGTTATGTTGAAATTACAGTGACGGATATGTCCTATTGGGACGCCTGAGTTTTATTTGAAGCAGTTGCTAACCTGCATCTTTGGATGTACACCATCTGTTCACAGCTGTAAATCACCTGGTTACGTAGCACCATGAAGAATGGGTAGTCAAACAGACATCCGCGATTGGGGAACATACAGCAGCAGTCAAAAGCACTGGCCAGTTGGACACAGTCCAGCAACATCTAACTTTACATATGCACATTGGTGTCCATTGAAGGACCCTAAAATACCTTTTCACATAACTCACTCCAGACGTTTACGAACAACAGACGATGCTATAGCCGTGGCTATGGCACAGTTAGACATATGCACCACCAGCGTGTTTAAGGTTGATGACAAGTGTTCATGAAACGCAGGACATATGAACAGAAATACCCAGATCGACGTGTCCATACATTTGCGTCCACATCCCAGTCCCGCACGCATGAAGGATGTGTAATGGGTACTGTTGAGAGTTGCAGCCATGGGATCTTGGGTATGCAGAAATGGGGCTTTGTGTTGTCTGGCAGTTAATCTGTTGTCCTGCCCCGTGGGAGGGATGTGTGCATAGTACCTGCCTTACTCACCACTACTAATGCAATGCATCCACCGTAGAATGCTAAATGCTGGTGTGAAATGTGTACAGCCCTATACCAGTGTCCAGTAGGCAATTCACATGGATGGACAAGTGTATGACCAAGATGGCACCCATAACTGCAAACCCGGTGGAATTACACTGCCGCAGTAAGGCATTACACAGGTAATACACATAGGGACTACACTTGACATTCCCCATACAAAAAACACAGACAACCAGCTGAAGAAGTCCAAAGCAAAGACGAGGTACTGTAGACACCGTCAGTGACCACTCAGAGCCCACCAGGAATTAAATGCAGTCACCATAGTTTATTGAAGCTCTTTTCGTCTGCTTCATAAGCAGACTTATTCAGAATACATACAACGCAGTCCAACCTACTACATTTAAAACCCTTAATTGGTCATTAAATTAGATGTGCTAAGTATTAATTAAATGCCTTAAAGGCAAACAAGCAAACAAACTTTACTTGGGTTACAGATTCCACACAGTGAGTACATCAGACATTGCTTCGAAAGGTACATTCTTCATAGAAAAATAGAAGTATATGTATATATATGAAAGAAGAACCAACATAATGTTTTCCAAATGATTGACTGTTTAAGCTACATATATATGTTCTACGGATTGTGCCAATATATTAAAAGAACTACAGACACCTAGTAATATAAATGAACCATAATATATAGAGATAAACCGTATGATTATGACTAATGTAAAATAGACCAACGAAATGTAAAGATTCACAATGTGGTAAAGTAAGTATTCATTTAGAAGGTTAGTTACAGAAATCAATTCAGACATCCTTGTCAAAATACTAACACAAGGCCAGCGAGGTGGTTGGCCTCACATGTACTGGGACGTTGTTCCACAGCATAGTGAGTGTCTGGGTGATGAATCTGTCCCACCAGCACGTTCTATTAATGACACTGTGAAGGTGTACATCACCTGCCCTTGTGGTTCTGAGGGATCTAAATTCTTTAGGTGAAGCATAGTCATCAGATCTGGGTTCGACATGGCCTTGTATGCCAGGCACAGGTCACCTCTGGGCAAGTGGTATGCGACTGTATACAGCTGGAATCCTTTCAGTCGGTCAGCATAACACATATTCCTGAGACCCTGCATCTGTTTGTCGATGAACTGTTGGGGCCTGTCCAGCTGCTGCAGGTGTCGGGTCAGATACATTCTGAACGGGGCATTGTACCCAATCATAGGTCTAATGAGTGATGAGTACAAGGGGACAATGACTTCCCCTGATCTAGATGTGAATCCCTTCATGATGATGTGGGCAGTGTTGAAGGTCTACCTAACTACGTTAGCAACGTGTGTGTCGAACGAACGGTTAACAACAACCCGGGTCCCCAGATCCCTGGTAACCCCCTCTGTGCTCAGTGGATTGCCACCTATATGGTAGCTAGGGGTAACCTTGTTCTTCCCGAAGGGTATGACTATGCATTTCCTGGCATTTAGCTGTAGGCCATGTCTCTGGCACCACTTATCCACATCTGTGAGGCCCTCCTTAAGGATATCTGTGTCAGATGTGTGTCCGACTATGGCACCCAGTTTGCAGTAATCTGCAAACATTGTCAGCCATAACCCCCCTGTGTTTGCTTGTACTTTGGAAATGTAGATGCTGAAAAATAGTGCACCCAGGACTGAGCCCCATGGGACACCACCTGTGACTGGCTGTGAGTATGACATGGCGCCAGCAACTATGACCGTGTGGGTTCCGTGACTTAGCCGGTTTGCAACCCATATGGCGATGTATGGATTTACGTTCAAGATGATTAGTTTATCAATGATACCCGAGGGGGTATTGTGTCGAAGGCCGTTGCCAGGTTGAGGTAGGCTGTAGCAATAGCAATCAGCAATGGCCTTGGTGACTGATCCTACAAAGTCAAACACGTGTAAAAGGCATGATCTGACTTTGACCAAGCCAAACTGGGTTGGATCCAAAGTATGCAAGTCCCCTATGTCTTTATCTATGAGTTCCATTATGATCCTTCTCCATGGCTTTGCAGATAAGGCTTGTCAAGCTAATGGGATGGTAATAACCAGGGTCAGTGGAGGCACCATCCTTGTGAAGTGTGACTACAGTCGCCCTGTGCTACTACTTGGGTACGTATCCTGAGGTGAGGCTAAGATTAAACAGCTGTCCTAAGTGTGGGTTTAATTCCCCATAGAGTTCATGGAGTACACAGCTGGGACACCATCTGGTCCCATGGATGCTGTGTTTACTGCCTTGGAGACAGCATTTCCCACCTGTGCGTTACAGATGTTCCAGGATCTACAATTCTCTGGTATAGATATCTCTCCATGTGGGGGGGAGTGGGGGAAATGTTAGCACTGAACCTGTCAGCCAGTATGTTGGCAATGTGTGTAGGTTCAGTCATCTTCACATCATTCTGAACCCAGTCTGAGCATATCTGGGAGTGTCCTCCCAGGTGTCCAACATAGCTAAAGAAGGCCTTATGATTGTCTGTTGAGTCCTTGTTAGTTTCTCTGTTGAATTTCCCCTGGATGATTTCATGACAGCTTGTAGTTCTTCACATATAATGAGCAAGGGTGTGTAACCTTACAGGTATTCCGCTTTAACTTGTAGTAGCTACCTCCTGTCGTTGTAGAGCTTGTTCATGGCTGGGGTCCACCAGACTGGATGCTTGTCTTTGGTACAAAGAGTCACAGTTTTGTATGGAATTGCCTGATCCATGCAGTCCTGTAGGTGCTGGTGGAAGGCATATGTACGTGATTCAGCGGTTCGAGTAATGTTCACCACTGGCTCAGGGGCCTTAAAGGAGACCACAGTAGTGTTCAGAAGTGTGAAATCGGCTTTTGAGAAAGGCATATGTATGGTAACCGGCACCACTGTACACATGGAACATCATAGCAATAAACCACGGCCGGATGTGGGTAATGCTGGACATACCCATGGCAGACGTGGCGCGTTCCCGAGTCCGATGCCCGAGGGACCACACACATAGCCGGCCTTAGGCATAGGCCAAGTAGGCAGCCATCTAGGGCGTTGCTCTACTCGGGCACCTTTCCAGACTTTATTTGGTGTAGGTAGACCAGGAGGGGGGTAGCGGGTGATGTGGCGGTGGCAACATGGAGTCCTTCTGCCTAGGGCACCACTTTACCTAAGGCCACTCTTCCCGTGGGTAATACAGCAGTACCCACACCCAGACGCGGGTCATTGCTAGTATGCCATATCATCTATGGCAAGAAACCATATATTCCCAGACATAATGGCACAGCATAATGCCTGTCCGCCCAAACGCAGACATACGGCACCCCGGCGGTGCAGACGCATTACGCGAGATGTCCGTTACCAATGTCGACACTGTCTCGCTTTGTGAAACAAACTCAACATAGCGATTCAATACTAAACAGCGAAGGAGAGCCCGATGTCCCCGTGGCTGAGCTGTTCAACCTGTTCCGCCATGTTAAATGTGTGTAGCAGAGCGAAACCGGCCCAAACCAAGCAACGGACATGTCTGTGGCTCAGTGAAAGCCGTCACGCAATGGTAAACCCATGTAATATTGCGACACAGGTCATACATACCGAGGGTTAGTAATGGAAATAGGTCCGTTCGACCAGACCGTGTGCAATTAGTATAACAAGATCTACAACGGGTACACCGGCCAATACGGCTATGAATAATTGGTGGGGGGGGTGCCATGGTATCATAGACACGGACAAACCATGCCCATGTGACTCATCTAACATTTGTACACGGTCAGGGCAGTTCCGTACACTGGGCGGACAAGACCAAACCCAAAGCACCACAGGAACACCCTGACAATCGAAGGCCTGTATGCGTAGGGGATATAAGCACCTGTGATCTGAACATCCCTGCGGTCACGACATATGCATCCTGGGCCATGAGCGAGAGGGAATAAGGAATGTTTAACATGCAGTACCGCACCTTTCCCAGCAGGAGAATGGATGCCTGTGACGTGCGTGAGTGCGGGGATATGTAAATGTAGCTAAGTACCATGGGTATGCATATTAATGACTCAACAGCTAACGGTAGTGGTCACAGTAACCGCAAACGTGAATGCAGTCACGCTTGAATTACGACTATAGAACATATAGATGTGAACGTGTACGTAATGCGTCCATGCTGCAAAGACTGTTACATGTATAAAGTTGTAAGTGCGTTCTGCACACGTCCGTCAACCGGATCAGAGACATGTTACCAGAATGGTCACAACTAACACACACCACGTAACCACACAGACCCAGTAAACATATATAAACAGAATACGGATATGCATGTGCCTGCGCGTAACCCACAATCAGGAAATGCGAAATGCGTGCGTGTGTGATCCACTCAAGCAGGGAAGGTTAAGGATGTGTCCTCCACTCATTTACATTCATAATTGTAAAATATATGCTTAAATTGTACTTATTGATTCCATGCTTTGGAATCGTAATGCTACAATTATACACATTGATATAAAATATCCTGATCAACACACTACATTCTAAGGTTTACTCACAACAATTATCAACTATGTTTCAATATACTGATTGTATTGACCAATATTGTATTTATATTAACACATCGTTGTCGTATTATTGTTTCCATTAAGTAATGTATGCAACACTGATTTGTATATGTCACGTTATCATCAAGACTTGGAGCACTGTCCACTTAACTATGAGCAGGTTTATTGATTAATTGACTTTAAACTGACTCTGAAGGAAGTGTATAAAGGACGACTATGTAATGTATTTCAGATCTCCGACGATGCCCCATGTTAGTAGGTGAAAGAGCTCAGTATCTTTTGACTGTGGAGTGTATCGTTCTTGTCATTGTCTGTTTTGGCCGATATATGTTCAATAATGTCTTTTATGAAGTTGGGCAGGACGCAAGGTTTGCTGTATTTCTGCTTACTGGCACGTGGATATAGATAGGCCAAGTAATACATAATATGGGTAGTCAAGCAGACATCCGCGATTGGGGAACATACAGCGGCAGTCAAAACCACTGGCCAGATGGTGATAGTCCAACACGTTCTACACTTGACATATGCACATCGGTGTCCATTGTAGGACTCCAAAAATTGTTCCGTTTACACCGTCGACCAGCTGTGATCGACTCAGACAGAGTGACAGCTGTGACTACGGCACAGCTAGACATATGCACCACCAGCGTGTTTAAGGTTGATGATAACTGTCCATGAAATGCAGGACATATGAACAGAAATCCCCAGATTGTCGTGTCCATAGAAGTGCGTCCACATCCCAGTCCCGCACACATGAAGGATGTGTAATGGGTACCGTGGGGGGTTGCAGGCATGGGATCCTGGGTATGCAAAAATGGGGCTCGGTGTTGTTTGGCAGATAATCCGTTGTCCCGCCCCATGGGAGGGCTGTGGGTATAGCACGTGCCTTAGTCCCCACTAAGGATGCAAAGCATCCACTGGGTAATGCTAAAAGCAGGTGTGAAATGTGTTCAGCCCTATATCAGTGTCCAGTAGGCAATTCCCATGGATGGACAAGTGTACGACCAAGATGGCACCTATAACTGGAAACATGGTGGAATTGCACAGCTGCGGTAAGGCATAACACAGGAAATACAGATAGGGACTACAGTAGACACTCCCCATACAAAGTCAGACTGCCGTGCGAATACCGGCGTACACAGCACTCGATCTGCCAGCAACAACATGAGGATCACTCGCTTCCATACTGCGGAACAAATGAGCGACCTGTGGAACACATACTAATGGCACACTAACAACCTCAACTAGGAAGGTCAGCCGATGTTTCAACACTTGCGTTCCCGCATATAACGAACATCCTTCAATGAATAAATAGGGTATGCATGTTCTGGCTGTTTTATATTGACAATACAGTGGCGTATATGTCCTACTGGGCCTTCTGAGGATTACTTAAAGCAGTTGCCAACCTGCAGCATTACATCAATACCATTTGGGTTAATCGTAGTAGAACATGGGTTTCGTAGCACAACATAATATGTGTAGTCAAACACACATCCGAGATTGGGGAACATACAGCAGCGGTCACAACCACTGGCCAGATGGACACAGTCCAACATGTTCTACATTTTACATATGCACATTTGTGTCCATTGTAGGACCCAAAAATTTGTCCTATTGCAACGCCAACCGGGTGCGAGCGGAAGACCAAGATGAACTACAGCTGTGACTATGGCACAGCTACATATATGCACCGCAGCGTGTTCAAGGTTGATGACAACTGTCCATGAAATGCGGGACATATGCACAGAAATCCACAGATTGTCGAGTCCACAGATGTGCGTCCACATCCCATTCCAGCACACATGGAGGATTTGCTATGGGTACTGTCGAGGGTTGCAGCCATGGGATCGTGGGTATGCAGAAATGGGTGTTGGAGATGATTGGCAGATGATCCATTGTCCCGCCCCGTGGGAGGGATGTGGGTACAGAACATGCCTTACCACCCACCAATACTGACAATCATCCACCGGAGAATGCTACATGCAGCTGTGAAATGGGTACAGCCCTACACCAGTGTCCAGTAGGCATTTCCCAAGGATGGACAAACGTACGGACAAGATGGCAC